>NC_137354.1:21397280-21437280 GCF_965287045.1 Carcharhinus amblyrhynchos
GCGCTGACGGTGCTGGAGTGTGTGTTGTGTGTGGTGTGTCTCTCTCCCCCCCTGTCTCTGATCTGCTCTCTCTCTCTGTGTCTCTCTCTCTCCCTGTCTCTGATCTGCTCTCTCTCTCTCTCTGTCTCTCTCTCTCCCTGTCTCTGATCTGCTCTCTCTCTCTGTGTCTCTCTCTCCCCCCCCTGCCTCTGATCTGCTCTCTCTCTCTCCCCCTGCCTCTGATCTGCTCTCTCTCTCTCCCCTGCCTCTGATCTGCTCTCTCTCTCTCTCTGTGTCTCTCTGTCTCTCTCTGATCTGCTCTCTCTCTCTCTCTGTGTCTCTCTCTCCCCCTGTCTCTGAGCTGCGCTGACGGTGCTGGAGTGTGAGTGAGTGAGTGTGGGACAAGCCCAGGCAGCCTCTCCTGCCGGCAGCCCCGCACTGCCGCACTGTGGGGCAGTGGCTGGCTGTGTGTGTGCGAGCCCCCCCACTCCAGAATGTGATTACTAAAGAGACAAATCAGCATCGAGCCTCCCTCTACATTAAGCCGCAGATGCAACCGTGCTGGAAAATGAAACTGCAGGTAAGAGATTGTCTTTGTGTCTGGGAGTCTCTGCTGCTGCTGGTCAGGCAGCTGTGAGGGGGAAACATCTGCAGCTTCTCTGGCTACAGAGGGGCTGAGCTCCGGCTCGCTATCACTCCGGGCTTTTGTGTTGTTGTTTAATTTGCTCTGATTAAACCCCAGTCTCTTTTTCCTGTTATTGGCCTAGTCTGATCTTGCAGCTCGCACCAGGCTGGGAATATTAGCTGTGTTGGTTTTTATTGAACTGAGTCAAATATATGTTAATTCCTGTCTGTGTTGTCCACACGCAGGGATAATCTCTCCTTTTATTCTTTAAAACGCGAGGTGCCAGATTCACAGACGTCAAATCGTTTGTTCCTCTCATTCCACCCCCCCATCCACCCGTCGAGAATGCAGTATGTGTGTGTGTGTGTGTGGGGAGGGGGGGGGGGTTACTAAAGGGATCTATAGACCGTCCCTGACACTCCCTCAGGGAGAGAGCTGTATTATCACCCCAACAAACCTTCCCCCAGGGAGTGAGGGAGCTGTATTACCCCCTATACACCTCCCCCCCCCCCCCCCCCAGAGAGAGAGCTGTGTCACCCCCTACATACCCCCTACACTCCCCCCCAGGGAGAGAGCTGTGTCACCCCCTACATACCCCCTACACCCCCCCCCAGGGAGAGAGCTGTATTATCACCCCAACAAACCTTCCCCCAGGGAGTGAGGGAGCTTTATTACTCCCCTGTACACCCCCCCAGGGAGAGAGCCGTGTCACCCCCCTCCCCAGGGAGAGAGCTGTGTCACCCCCCCCCCACCCCCAGGGAGAGAGCTGTGTCACCCCCCCCCCACCCCCAGGGAGAGAGCTGTGTCACCCCCCCAGGGAGAGAGCTGTGTTACCCCCCCTATACTCACTCCCCCAGGGGGAGAGCTGTGTTACCCTCCCCTATACACACTCCCCCAGGGGGAGAGCTGTGTTACCCTCCCCTATACACACTCCCCCAGGGAGAGAGCTGTGTTACCCCCTATACACACTCCCCCAGGGAGAGAGCTGTGTCACCCCCTATACACACTCCCCCAGGGAGAGAGCTGTGTTACCCCCTATACACACTCCCCCAGGGAGAGAGCTGTGTTACCCCCTATACACACTCCCCCAGGGGGAGAGCTGTGTTACCCCCTATACACACTCCCCCAGGGAGAGAGCTGTGTCACCCCCTATACACACTCCCCCAGGGAGAGAGCTGTGTCACCCCCTATACACACTCCCCCAGGGAGAGAGCTGTGTTACCCCCTATACACACTCCCCCAGGGAGAGAGCTGTGTTACCCCCTATACACACTCCCCCAGGGAGAGAGCTGTGTTACCCCCTATACACACTCCCCCAGGGGGAGAGCTGTGTTACCCCCTATACACACTCCCCCAGGGAGAGAGCTGTGTCACCCCCTATACACACTCCCCCAGGGAGAGAGCTGTGTCACCCCCTATACACACTCCCCCAGGGAGAGAGCTGTGTTACCCCCTATACACACTCCCCCAGGGGGAGAGCTGTGTTACCCTCCCCTATACACACTCCCCCAGGGGGAGAGCTGTGTTACCCCCCCTATACACACTCCCCCAGGGGGAGAGCTGTGTTACCCCCCCCATACACACTCCCCCAGGGGAGAGCTGTGTTACCCCCCCTATACACACTCCCCCAGGGGGAGAGCTGTGTTACCCTCCCCTATACACACTCCCCCAGGGGGAGAGCTGTGTTACCCCCTATAGCCACACTCCCTGGGGGAGTGTGTATATTAACCACCCCCCCACTTCGCCGCACACTCCCCCAGGGAGAGAGAGAGCTAAGGGATGAATTCTGAAGTCAGTGATGAATGGGAAGTGGAGGGGCCGGATTGACAGTGGGGGTGAGTGTCTGCCTGCCTGACTAATGCTTTCATTGGATTGAGAGCTGGATGTGGGTTCGGAGCTGTCATTCGAAGGCTTGTCTGGGTGGATCTGCAAGGGAGGGGTGGGTCCTGAGCGTGGCCCCCATTCACTGCTGCTGCTGTGTTGTTTCTCTTGGTGTTTTTGAGCGTCGTTGTGGTTCACTGCCCAAACAGTGGGAGAGACTGGGGCGACTCTGTCTCTGCTCCCACTCTTGTGAGTGGCGAGGGGTGTCTCAGAGTGGTCTGTCTGCCTGAATCCTGCACAGATTAACCAGGCCAGCTCTGAACCCTGTGCTCTAATGCACAAGGCAGGCGTGTAGCCCTGTCTGGATCCCCATTTGAAACCTAGGATACTGACAAGCAGTAGGGAAAAAAAAAATCTCCACTCCTCCATTATTGATGGTTGTGTTATCAGCACATCAAATTCAAGTGAATTTTCAAAGTGCTCGCGAAGCTTGTCTCTGCCTTTTACTAAGATGTATTTTTAACAGCTAGGATCTTATTCCCCCCTCCCTGCCTCCCTCTCCCCACCCCACAGGAATAGATTGTAGATCCTCTTCGGGTCAATTCATCCTCCCCACACACACACACACACACACACACACACACACAAATCCACTCCAAGATGGAGAGATATGCATGGAAAGATTTGCATTTGTATAGCAGCCTCCAGTGCCACTTTTCCAATGCAGCAGTCAACCTTGGCACAGCAGGATCCCACAAGAAGCAGTGAGGCCATGAGCGATTTTACTTTGCAATGTTGGCAGCTCCCAGGGAGAAGGGGAAAATCTCCCAGGGATTCGCCAGACTCTCCTTTGGGATGGAGGGGGGTGGGAACTAGGATAGGCGTGCCTATCAATTGACCCAAAACCTTGCTGCTAATGTCCCTACTTGCACCAAGTCCCGTCCCCGTGTGGCCCTGCGCTCGCTGACTTACCATCTACTTTATTGTTTATTCATTCGTGGCACGTGGGTGTCACTGACTGTTATTGCCCGTCCCTAGTTGCCCCTGGAGGGCAGTTGAGGCACATGGCTGTAGTTTTGGAGTCACACGTAGGCCAGACCGGGTTAGGGTGGCAGATTTCCTTCCCTGAAGGAATATCGAGATTAAGAGCAGAAGTGGACAAATTTGAGCCTGCTCCGCCGTTCGATCAGATCGTGGCCAATCTCTGCCTGGTCTCAAACCCACCTCCCCACCTGTTCCCCATATCCCTCTTTCCTTTTTCCTATTGGGAATATATCTATCTCCCATTTGAAACCATTGCGCTGTGGGACAGTGAGTTCCACAGGTTCTCCACCCTCTGCGAGTGGTAGTTCCTCCTCGTCTCAGATTTAAATCTCCCACCTCTCAGCCTGTACCTGTGACCGGATGGATTTTTCTGGATCAATAGATCCTTATTTCCAGATATTTTTTTAATTGAATTCAAATTCCACCATCTGCTGTGGCGGGATTCGAACCCGGGTCCCCCGGAACATTAGCTGAGTTTCTGGATTAATAGTCCAGTGATAATACCACTAAGCCATCGCCTCCCCTAACTCCTGGGCAACACCTTGATCTTTACAGCATTTTTACCCTGGTTTTCAAATCCCTGCTCCCCCACCCCCCCCACGGCCTTGCCCCCCCATCCCACCCCCCCATCCCGTACTCACCTAATTCTAAAAGCAAAGCGGGAGATCTGAAATAAGAGCTGGAAAGACCCAGGAGATCTGGCAGCAGCTTCTGTGGAGAGAGAGAGAAACAGAGTTAATGTCTCGGGCCCAATGTGACGGAGGGCCAGGTTGGACTCAAACTGTCCCCTCTGTTTCTCCCCCTCCACAGGTGCTGCCAGACCCGCTGAGATTTTCCAGAGTTTTCTGATCTCGTCCGATTTGGGCGGCGCAGTGGGTTAGCGCTGCCGCTTCACAGCTCCAGGGACCCGGGTTCGATTCCCGGCTCGGGTCACTGTCTGTGTGGAGTCTGCACATTCTCCCCGTGTCAGATAGTGGGGGGGGAGCAGAGATTTGGAAGGGATGTGAGGAGATTCTCACAGAGCGGGTGAGAATCTAGAACTCGCTGCCTTGAAAGGGTGGTAGTTTTTAAAGTTCACATTAACGCTGCAATGAAGTTACTGCGAAAATCCCCTAGTCGCCACACTCCGGTGCCTGTTTGGGTGCACAGAGGGAGAATTTAGCACGGCCAATATATCTAACCAGCACGTCTTTCAGACTGTAGGAGGAAACCCCGCACAGACATGGGGAGAACATGCAGACTCTGCGCAGACAGTGACCCGAGCCGGGAATCGAACCCGGGTCCCTGGCGCTGTGAGGCAGCCGTGCTAACCACTGTGCGCCCTCGCAACATTTAGATGAACACTTGAAGCACCATTGGTTTGCAGGGCAATGGACCGAGCACTGGGGAAATGGGATTAGAATAGATAGGTGCCTGATGTGTAGGTTAAATGAGTGGGATTATGATTCTACAAGCTGTCCCTGAACTGGAATGGGACCCACGTGCCCCGGTGGAGCTGTGGTATGCTGTGTTCAGGGCGCTACGCAAATGTAAGTTATTGCTGCCACAGGCAGCGTTAGCATTGTGTTTGCCATCTGGCCTCGGGCGTCAGGGGAAGAGACACACGTCACAGGATGAGTGCCATCATTCGAGCAGCTTTAATCTGGACACTGAGATGCTGCTCGGGCTCAGCTAGGCGACTGTCCAGAACAGTCAAAAATCCAACAGGGCTGTGGAGCCAGGCAGCTGGTATTTCAGGCACTATTTGATCTGCATGTTGTTTATTCTTGGTCACCTTACCAGTCGCTGTGTTACCATCAGCTAAGCATTAACTAAATAACTTGGAGAGAGAGAGAGAGAGAGGAATAGAGAAAACCTCCCTTGCGGATATAATTGACTTGGGTTATTGTAAAAGTTTGGGGGATTCACAGTTATAAAATTTAAGATATATATGTATATATGTATTCTTCATGACTGGAAGTGATCCTTTAGAAATAGCTCAGGCCAAATGAGAACCTGTTTATTCTTGTTATGTATTTCAAAATGGAGAGTGGGGTTTGCAGGTAACACGCAAACTAAGTTGGAATACAGTCACTAGCGCAGCGTTAGCTAAACTAGTGACAACGTAGACTGTCGAATTGTTACTGGAACCCTCTGAACTAATCCGTTATCTGCGTTAGATAGTGGTGTACCAGAGTTCTAGTGTCCGGTGCAGCGTCACACAGTTCAACCTCATAGAGGGCTGCAGCAGCAGAGAGACCCCCTAATGAGGGGCAAATGAGGGCTTGATAGTCAACATCTTTCCCAAGAAGGTAGGGGAGTCTAAAACTGGAGGGCATAGGTTAATGGTGAGAGGGGAGAGATACAAAAGGGTCCGGGGGCAATTCTTTCGTACAGAGGGTGGTGAGTGTCTGGAACGAGCTGCCAGAGGGAGTAGGAGAAGTGGGTACAATTTTGTTGTTTTACAAAGCATTTAGACAGTTACATGGGTAAGATGGGCCAAATGTGGGCAACTGGGACTAGCTTAGGGGTTTAAAGAAAAGGGCGGCACGGACAAGTTGGGCTGAAGGGCCTGTTTCCATGCTGTAAACCTCTAAGACGGGGAAGGTGGGTGAATGTGCACAAATCATTGCAGGCAGCCTAGGAAAGTTATTCAGAAGTGTACGGGATCCTGGCTTTTTAAATAGAGGCATTGGTGTGGGTAAAGGGGAACCTGTGGATGTGGGGAATAGGTGTGGGTAAAGGGAACCTGTGGATATGGGGAATAGGTGTGGGTAAAGGGGAACCTGTGGATGTGGGGAATAGGTGTGGGTAAAGGGGAACCTGTGGATGTGGGGAATAGGTGTGGGTAAAGGGGAACCTGTGGATATGGGGAATAGGTGTGGGTAAAGGGGAACCTGTGGATGTGGGGAATAGGTGTGGGTAAAGGGGAACCTGTGGATATGGGGAATAGGTGTGGGTAAAGGGGAACCTGTGGATATGGGGAATAGGTGTGGGTAAAGGGGAACCTGTAGATGTGGGGAATAAGTGGGGGTGCCTGTTCGGGTACACTGAGGGAGAATTTAGCATGGCCAATACACCTAACCAGTATGCCTTTTGGACTGTGGGAGGAAACTAGAGCCCCCGGAGGAAACCCACGCAGACACAGGGAGAACATGCAGGCTCCACACAAAGAGTAACCCAAGCCGGGAATCGAACCCGGGTTCCTGGTGCTCTGAGGCAGCAGTGCTAACCACTGTGCCACCATGCTGCTCTAGACTATTAATGCAGAAAATGTTCTAGGGACCCGGGTTCGAATCCCACCACAGCAGATGGTGGAATTTGAATTCAGTTTTTAAAAAAATCATCTGGAATTAAGAATTGACAGATGAAACCATTGTCGGAAAAACCCGTCTGGTTCACTAATGTCCTTTAGGGAAGGAAATCTGCTGTCCTTACCCCCGGTCTGCGACTGCAGAGCCAATGTGGTTGACTCTCAACTACCCCCCAAGGGCAGCAAGGGGTGGATAATAAATGCTGGGCCAGCCAGTGACACTCATGTCCCAGAAATTAATAATAAAAAAACGAGGATGTGAGGGACGTCATTTTGTAAGCAATGAATGGATAGTCTGCCAAAGCAGTGCCTGAGTGATTTGGAGATTTGATAGATTGAGTCTGCCTCCAGCACACAAAGAGGATTTGGGGAAGTGTCTGATGGGAAAACTAGTTGCAAAACTGCAAGAACAGGGTGGGAGTGAGATGAGTTAAATTGCTGTTGAGAGACAACGTGGGTGCAACAGGTTACAACACAGACGTGGCCAATTGTATTTGTGTCAGACTAACAAAGCTATCGTGGACTTCCTGATGTTCCTTTAACCAATGGCTGGTGAGATTATTTAAGCAACAATTATTAACAGTAATGAAATGTAGAAGTTAATTTATCGCTGTCACATTACATTAACACCGCAATGAAGTTACTGTGAAAACACTCCGGCGCCTGTTCGGGGTACACTGAGGGAGAATTTAGCACGGCCAGTGCACCCTAACCCGCACGACTTTCAGATGTGGGGGGAAACCCACGCAGACACGGGGAGAATGTGCAGTCTCCGCACTGACAGTGACCCAAGCTGGGAATCGAACCCGGGTCCCTGGAGCTGTGAATGTCCTGTCACAGCGGATTGGCTGGTGTGAAACTGATTTGCATCTGCTCGCAGGGCAACGGTCCGACTGCTCCAACCTCCCCCCCCCCCGCATTATTTTTATTATTATTTAGAATCCCTACGCTGCAGAAGGAGGCCTTTAGGCCCATCGACCACAACCTCACCCACACCCTATTCCTGTAACCTCTCATATTTACCTTGCTAATCCCCCTGACACTAAGGGGCAATTTAGCTCAGCCAATCCACCTAACCCGCACGTTTGTGGACTGTGGGAGGAAACTGGAGCACCTGGAGGAAACCCACGCAGACACGGGGAGGATGTGCAGACTCCACACGGACAGTCATCCAAGGCCAGAATTGAACCCGGGTCCCTGGCGCTGGGAGGCAGCAGTGCTAACCACTGTGCTGCCCCATGGGTGTTGCTGGCTAGACCAGCATTTATTGCCCATCCCTAACTGTCCTTGAAAAGGTGACGATGAGCTGCCTTCTTGAACCACTGCAGCCCGTGTGGTGTAGGTACACCCACAGTGCTGTTAGGAAGGGAATTCCAGGATTTTGCCCCAGCGACTGTGAAGGAGCGGCCGATATATTTCCAAGTCAGGATGGTGAGTGGCTTGGAGGGGAACTTGCAGAGTGGTGGTGTTCCCATGTATCTGCTGTCCTTCTAGATGGAAGTGGTGGTGGGTTTGGAAGGTGCTGCCTTTGGTGAGTTGCTGCAGTGTATCTTGTAGATGGTACACACTGCTGCTACTGAGCATCGGTGGTGAGGGAGTGAATGTTTGTCGATGTGATGCCAATCAAGTGGGGCTGCTTTGTCCTGGATGGTGTCAAGCTTCTTCATAGAATCATAGAACCCTACAGTGCAGAAAGAGGCCCTTCGGCCCATCGAGTCTGCACCGAACACTATCCCGCCCAGGCCCTACCCCCATATCCCTACATATTATACCCACTAATCCCTCTAACCTACACATCCCTGGACACTAAGGGGCAATTTTTTTGCATAGCCAATCAACCTAACCCGCACATCTTTGGACTGTGGAAGAAAACTGGAGGAAACCCACGCAGACACGAGGAGAATGTGCAAACTCCTTGAGTGTTGTTGGAGCTGTAGGCATCCAGGCAAGTGGAGAGTATTCCATCTCACTCCTGACTTATGCCTTGTAGATGATGGACAGGCTTTGGGGGAGTCCGGAGGTGAGATAATCACCACAGAATCCCTAGTCTTTGACCTGCTGTGGTTGGCATAATGTTTTAAGGCTGGTCCAGTTAAGTTTCTGGTCAATGGTAACCCCCAGGATGTTGATTGTGGGGGATTCAGCGATGGAATGCTGTTGAATGTGAGGGCGTGATGATTAGATTCTCCCTTATTGGTGATGGTCACTGCCTGGCATTTGTGTGGCACCAATGTTACTTGTCAGCCCGAGCCTGGGTATTGCCCAGATCTTGTTGCATTTGGACGTGGGCTGTTTCAGTATCTGAGGAGTCGCTGAACATTGTGCGATCGTCGGCGAACATCCCCTTGTCTGACGGAGGGAAGGTCATTGATGAAGCAGCTGGAGATGTTTGGGACTAGGACACTCACCATGAAGGACTCCTGCAGCCCTGAAACTGACTGATCTCTAACCATCCCCATTTGTGCTAGGGGTGAGTCCAACCAGCAGAAAATTCCCCCCCCCGATTCCCATTGAGTCCAGTTTGGCCAGGGCTCCTTGATGCTACACTTGAATGTCATAGGTTCAATTCTCCGTGGCGCCAATGGGAAATTGTGCTGGTCTGGAACACATCTGGAACAACATGGTGTGCAGAAGATGGGAGGCACCTACAAAAGGCCTGTGGATTTGGAATCAGACCACCAGTGACCACGGCTCCCTGGAAACCACAGTAAGAAGTCTCACAACACCAGGTTAAAGTCCAACAGGTTTATTTGGTAGATTTTGGAGCGCTGCCCCTTCGTCAGGTAAGTGGGAGTTCTGTTCACAAACAGGGCGTATAAAGGCGTACACTCAATTTACAAAATAATGGTTGGAATGTGAGTCTTTACAGGTAATCAAGACTGAAAGGTGCAGCCAATGTGAGTGGAGCGAGGGTTAAGCACAGGTTAAAGAGATGTGTATTGTCTCCAGACAGGACAGTTAGTGAGATTTTGCAAACCCAGGCAAGTCACGGGGGTTACAGATAGTGTGACATGAACCCAAGATCCCGGTTGAGGCCGTCCTCATGTGTGCGGAACTTGGCTATCAGTCTCTGCTCAGCGATTCTGTGTTGTCATGTATCATGAAGATGCTGAGCAGAGACTGATAGCCAAGTTCCGCACACATGAGGACGGTCTCAACAGGGATCTTGGGTTCATGTCACACTATCTGTAACCCCCGTGACTTGCCTGGGTTTGCAAAACCTCACTAACTGTCCTGTCTGGAGACAATACACATCTAACCTGTGCCTAATGCTCTCTCCACTCACCATTGGCTGTATCTTTGAGACTTGATTACCTGTAAAGACTCGCATTTCAACCATTATTTTGTAAATTGAGTTTGTGTCTTTATACGCCCTATTTGTGAATACAACTCACCTGATGAAGGAGCAGTCATCCGAAAGCTAGTGACTTTTGCTACCAAATTAAATCTGTTGAACTTTAATGTGGTGTTGTAAGACTTCTTACTGTGTTTACCCCAGTCCAACGCCAGCATCTCCATATCATCCCTGGAAAACCACAGCAGTGAGGAGGGGGAGAGAGCGCAGAGGGGCACCTATCATGTGGATCTTCCAGCTTCTGTCATCGAGGAGCACCCATCTCCCAACCTCAAGAGTCTTCCTGGAGTTCGATCTTCTTCCCTCGGTGATGGTGGGTCAGTGATATTGGGGACCTTTTCCAATATGGTGCCCACATGAAGGCCGGACAAGTCCTTCTGCCCTCACCCCCACACTAAACCCCCGGGTTCATCATTAAAGAGGCCAGAGCTGGAAGACACGATGTAAATCTCCGCAGGGGGAATCTCTCTCCGTGTTCCCACCATGGGCCTTCACTCCCATGTGGGGGAATTTGGGCCTTGGTCATTTCCCTTGTTGGCAGTTATAAGGATCGATCTTTCTGACGGAAGGATTTAAGTGAGCGAGGCCTTGCTAGAGTTTACCCGCAGGAGGGAGCGAGGGCGGGGGTTGGCGATTGCGGGCAGTGCGGTGTTGAGTGAGCCCTGCACTGCTGAGGGTGCTGGCTTTCGAGTGGGATATTGGACCGAGTCTGCCCGCTCCGTTTAAAAGATCCCACAGCACTTTCTTTAAGAAGAATTCCCCCCACTGATGCTCTGACCAGTATCCACCCATCAATCAATATCACAAATTGATACCGTCATCAATTTGTATTGATCACATACAATACAATGTATGTATTGCTGTCATGTTGCAGGTTGTGAGAGTTTGATTTATTACTGTCACATGTATTGGGATACAGCGAGAAATGTAGTTTCTTGCGCGCTGTACAGACAAAGCACACAAAGGAAACGAGAGGGTGCAGAATATAGTGTTACAGCCATAGTGAGAACATAAGAACATAAGAACATAAGAAATGGAGCAGGAGTAGGCCATCTGGCCCTTCGAGCCTGCCCCGCCATTCAATAAGATCATGGCTGATCTGTCGTGGCTCAGTTCCACTTTCCCGCCCTCTCCCCATAACCCTTAATCCCCTCGCTTATCAAAAACCCATCAACCCGCGTCTTAAAAATATTTAGCGAGGCAGCCTCCACCACTTCAACGGGCAGAGAATTCCAGAGATTCACCACCCTTTGAGTGAAGAAGTTCCTCCTCAACTCCGTTCTGAACTGCCCCCCCTTTATCTTGAGGCTGTGCCCCCTAGTCCTACTGTCTTTTTTGAGCGGGAAGAGTCTTTCCACCTCTATCCTATCCATCCCATTCATCATCTTATACGTCTCAATGAGATCTCCCCTCATTCTTCTAAACTCTAACGAGTACAAGCCTGGTGTAGAGAAAGATCAACTTAGTGCGAGTCCATTCAAAAGCCTGACAACAGCAGGGAAGAAGCTGTCCTTGAGTCAGTTGGTACGTGACCTCAGACTTTTGTATCTTTTCCCTGATGGAAGAAGTGGAAGAGAGAATGTGCGGGGTCCTTAATTATGCTGGCGGCTTTTCCCAAGGCAGCGGGAAGTGTAGACAGACCCAATGGATGGGAGGCTGGTTTGTCTGATGGATTGGGCTACATTCATGACCCTTTGTAGTTTCTTGCGGTCTTGGGCAGAGCAGGGGCCCAGACCGAGCCATGATAGAGAGCGCTTTCGATGGTGCATCTGTAAAAGTTGGTGAGAGTTGTAGCGGACATGCCAAATTTCCTGAGTCTGAGAAAGCAGAGGTGTCAGTGGGCTTTCTCAACTATAGTGATGCACAGAGGGACTAGGATAGACGGTTGGTGATCTGGACACCTAAAAACTTGAAGCTCCCGACCATTTCTACTTTGTCACCGTTGATGTGGACACTGAGCTTCCTGAAGTTGATGACTATCCCCTTCTTGAGGAAGAGATTATTGGCGTTGCACCAGATTCTCTATCTCTCTTTCCTGTCCACGTAACATTTGGCCGGGGTCCTTCCTCCATTACAACTTGCGATCGGTTGGCTGCAAAGCACTGTGGGATGAGGTTGTCATGGCTGCCGTTTCTGTGCACAGCAAGCTGCCGCAAATAAATGACCAGAGGCTCGATTTGACAGGGGCTTGCCCTGAACCGCTAGGCCCGATTTTTCTCTCTCCGCTGACCTGTTGAGCGTTTCCAGCACTTTTTTGTTTTGTTTTGTTTTAAATACCTGTTCTCGGGTAGTGGACGAGGGGTGGAGGGTTTGCCGGGGTGTCAAAGGAGGAACAAGGGTGGGCTCCCTGAAAATTTCAGTGGGCTTTTTCTTCTCTTTGCCCGGGGTTTGCGGGCCTGGGTGGGACCTGTGGCCGGTGCAGACCCGATGGGCCGAATGGCCGCTTTCTGGCTGGGATTCTGGGGGAGAGAGATTTGAAGAGCGGCTCAAGAATGTGGCAGGGTGTGTTCCAAGGCGTAAGGCTCTCTCTTCCTTCTGTATAATTAAGTCCGTGTCTGAAGCCTGTTCGAGGGATGTCACACTTCAAGATGCAGTTTGAGACAAAATTTCATTCTCGCTTCCAGTCCCCCGTGGATTTTGAGAGCTGAGAAAGAAAGCACGACGTGAAATGCTACATTACTCAGGAACCCACAGCAAACAGCGGAGTAGCTACCAATTAGCAAACAATAAAAGGCACCGAGCGAATTGTTGGAGCGTTATTTTTTTTACGAGCTTCCATTTTGAAAGCCGACAAAGCCAACGTGTTTTTGATGAAAGCGAAAATATATCGAACGCCCAGCAGTGTAAACCGTTCGCACGAATCCTATCAAGTTGTGTCCTTCCTGGTCCTGTGAAATCTGTCGCTCCCCCCAGCGGCCCAGCGTTTACCCGAGGCCTATGGTTTTGGCTTCGCATCTCGAGCCTGGTTTCGTTCAGGTGACCTCTTTTTTTTTGAAAGGGGTTTTACTCAGGAGAGCCAGTCGCTGCGGGCAAAGGAAGGAGGCCAGCGGAAGGGTCGACGCCAGGAGAATTGTCGGGGGGGGGGCAGGCGTCGACCCGCTCCGCCGTCCGAGAGAGGAAGGCTCGAGCTGAGCCCAGGCCCGTCCGCACGTCAAAAAATCCAGAAACGACGGGAGGTTTTTTTTCTCTCACCGCGCGCTTCGGGCTGACAGCAGCAGATGGAAAGGCAGGGTTTTGTCACGAGTGTGAAGGAACAGCCAGGGTAGGGGGAGTGGGACTCGGGTTGCCAACTTTGGGAGGAGGTGGACGTGGAGCTTTTGTCACATGACCACCGACCATCCTGCTCCACCCTCCCCCCCCCCCTCCCCCCGCTCTCTCTGACCATTGTCCAGCTGAGTTGTCCATCCTCGTGACGCCCCACTGCCACCCAGACAGACTGTTTGTTACTGGCTGGGTGAAGGATGGGTGTCTCTCCTGTGGCCATTTTCCCATTGCCCGTATCTTCGGTGTGTGTTCGCTGAGAGAGAAACACACGCCGTTTCTTTCTAACGTCCTCCGTAATGTTTCTTCCGGATGACTTGCAGCGGCATTTGAGAGAGGGCGGTACGGTGGTTAGCACTGCTGCTTCACAGCGCCAGGGACCCGGGTTCGATTCCTGCCTCGGGTCACTATGTCTGTGGAGTTTGCACATTCTCATGTCTGCGTGGGTTTCCTCCGGGTGCTCTGGTTTCCTCCCACAGTCCAAAAGATGTGGAGGTTAGGTGGATTGGCCATGCTAAATTGTCCCTTAGTGTCCAAAGATGCGCAGGTTAGCTGGATTGGCCATGCTAAATTGTCCCTTAGTGTCCAAAGATGTGCGGGTTAGGTGGATTGGCCATGCTAAATTGCCCCTTAGTGTCCAAAGATGTGCAGGTTAGGTGGATTGGCCATGCTAAATTGCCCCTTAGTGTCCAAAGATGTGCAGGTTAGGTGGATTGGCCATGCTAAATTGCCCCTTAGTGTCCAAAGATGTGCAGGTTAGGGGGATTGGCCATGCTAAATTGCTCCTTACTGTCCAAAGAGACCAGGTTAGGGTTTGAAGTTTATTTATTAGTGTCACAAGTAGGCTTACATTAACACTGCAATGAAATTACTGTGAAAATCCCCTAGTTGCCGCTCTCTGGCGACTGTTCGGGTACACTGAGGGAGTATTTAGCACGGCCAATGCACCCTAGCCAGCATGAGTTTTGGATTGTGGGAGGAAACCGGAGCACCCGGAGGAAACCCATGCAGACACGGGGAGAATGTGCAGAATCCGCAGAGACAGTGACCCGAGCCGGGAATCGGACCCGGGTCCCTGGCGCCGTGGGGCAGCAGTGCTAACCCACGTGGCAAATGTGTGGGGTTTTGGGGGTAGGGTGCCTGGCCAAGATACTGTGTCAGAGAGTCAGTGCGATGGACCATATGGTCTCCTTCTGCACTGCAGGGAGTCTGTGACACTTCAGTTCAACTCCAGGACCACCCAGGAGGACTGGGAACCGAGGGAGGATGGAACTCGGAAAGACGAGATTGGATGCGTTCCTGGTCTGGGGCTAACATCCGTTTTATGTCCTCGTGCCCAGCAGCTCATTGAAACACTGACACAAACTAAACCGCATGGAGAAATCGGCCTGTGGAATATCTACACTTCATTAATAATGGAGTAAACCTTATCGCAGAGACTCCTGTTACCTCCCGAGCCCCGTCGGCTCTGAGTGACGACGTTTTGCCAAAGCTGTGGGGGCTGGAGATCGGAAATAAAAACAGAAAACACAGGGAATTTGTAGCCCTTTGGAGTCGGAGAGTATTTTGGAGGCAGGCTGATATCAGATTATCTGGCTGGAGGCCTGTGGTTAGCGGTGTTCCGCTGGGGTCGCTGCTGTTTGCGATCTGTTGGATGAAAATGTAGATGGCCGGGTAAGTTTGCGCAAAGGCAGGTGGGGTTGTGGATCGTGTAGAAGGCTCGTCAGATGATACAGCCGGATATAGATCAGTTGCGCGGGTACGGCTGGAGAAATGGCGGATGGAGTTTAATCCAGGCAAGTGTGAGGCGCTGCACTTTGGGAGATCCGATGTTAAGGGTGAGTGTACAGTTAATGGCTGCGTGGATGTACAGAGCGAGCTTGGGACTGAGGTCCGTAGCTCCGTGAAAAGAGGCCTCACAGGGCGGTAAGGAAGGCAGGCTTGCCTTTATTTGGCTGGGGTATCGAGCACGAGAGCCAAGATGTCACGTCGCGACTTTGATTAGGCTGCACTTAATGCGTTCAATTCTGGTGGCCACATTACGGGAAGGGATGTTTGGAGAGGCTTTGGAGAGGGTGCGGAAGAGGTTTAAGCTGTGTGGATTAGAGAGTGTGAGCTATAAGGAGAGGCTGGACAAACTAGGATTGCTTTCTCCGGAGGCTGAGGGGGATAGAAGTCTATCAAATTATCAGAGGCATAGATCAGGTTGACGGTCAGAATCTTTTCCCAGAGTTGAAATGTCTAATATTAGACAGCACACACTTAAGGTAAGGTGTCCGCTAATATTGTGAGGGCAGGTTTTTTCACACTGAGGGTGGTAGCTGTCTGGGATTTACTCTGGGGGGTGGTGGTGGAGGCAGATACGTGTGTTTAAGGGGCTTTTAGATTAGCACAGGAATATGCAGGGGATAGGGAGGGCAGGCAGAAGGGATTAGTTTAATTTGGCGTCATGTTTGGTACAGCATTGTGGGCCGAAGGGCCTGTTCCTGTGCTGCCCTGTTCCACGTTCTGTAGGTCAGGCAGAGGGACAGAAACCCGAGTTAACATTTCGAGCCGATACTCTTTTCAACAGAACCTTAAAACGTCCATTCTGCCCATTTACTCTGTGCTGTTCCAGGGAGCTTGCTGGCAACACACCGCTGCCATAAAAATCAGTCATAGGATGTGGGCATCGCTGGCTGTGCCCATTTATTGCCCATCCCTAATTGCCCTTGAACTCAGTGGCTTGCTAGGCCACTCTTAACTAGCGGTAGTTAAGATTCAACCTCATTGCTGTGGCTCTGGAGTCACATGTAGGCCAGACAGGGTAAGGATGGCAGATTTCCTTCCCTGACGGATGTGGGTGAACCAGACGGGTTTTTAAAGAGCGAACTTTTCCTGGCCCCCTTTACCGAGACTAGCTTTCAATTCCAGGTTTTGTTAATCGAATTCAAATTGTACCAAGCTACTGCTGTGGTGGGATTCGGACACGTGTCCCCCCCAGATCATCAGCCTGGGCTTCTGGCATTACCCGCGATGCCACTGTCTCCCCTCGGGCGGGGGATGCACTGAGCTCGCCTACTCCTCAACGCGAGCAGAGACGAAGGGTGGAATTTTCCCACCACGGGGATCGTAGTGGGCGGCGAACGGGCAGATCTTGCTGTCGTCTGTTGATCTCGGGCGGGATTTTCCGATATTTGGGGTGAGCGCAGACGAAAAATCCCGCTCCTAATGTCTGAACGGATTCCAAAGCCATTGAGAGCGGGAAACGGATTCTTTCTGAGGGGGTGGTGGGGAAGGGGAGTGGTGGGGTGGGGGGGGGAGGTGGATGGAGTGGTGCAAAGGCCATTCCTAAGATCCACGGGACCCCTTTTGTGTGCACGTTCCTCACTTCCAATGTACAATCCCGTGTTTCTCTTTCGAAACCCCTCCGCTAATTAATTGGGAGGGTTCATGGAACACATCTCTGTTCCGAGGGCCCAGCTTTGCATCCCCAGGGAAGTGTTAAATCTCAAAGAAAGCGTTCTCTCTGTTCCGCTCCAAGAAGAAAATGTTTCAGTCTCGAGGGTGATCTGCTCAGTCACATCGAGGGACTTTCCAACTGAAAGAGCTAACCAAGGCTGGGTAGCTTTCGGTCTCCTGGTTTCACAGAGAGCTGCGATACACTTTTCAACCTCTTCCCTTTTTGTGACAGACAGACACACTAAAAGTGTGTCTGAACAGGAAGTATAGACAAGTCGGAACAGACTACACTGCAGACTGTACACCCTGCAGAGAGTGGCATAGTGGATGTGAAGAAAGTTATCCAGGATTGTAACAGGATCTTGACCAATTGGGCCAGTGGGCTGATGAATGGCAGTTGGAGTCCAATTTAGACAAATGTGGTGTATTTTGATAGATGGAATCGGGGCAGGACTTACTCAGTTAATGGTAGGGCATCGGGAAGAGTTATAGAACAATGTGATCTCGAGGTGCAGGTTCATAGCTCCGTGAAAGTGGAGTCACAGGTGGACACGGTGGTGAAGAAGGCATTCGGCATGCTTGGTTTCACTGGTCAGAACATTGAACACAGGACGGTGACACAGTGGTTAGCACTACTGCCTCGCAGCGCCAGGACTCGGGTTCGAATCCCGGCTCAGGTTACTGTCTGTGTAGAGTTTGCACATTCTCCTCGTGTCTGCGTGGGTTTCCTCCGGGTGCTCCGGTTTCCCCCCACAGTCCAAAGATGTGTGGGTTAGGTTGATTGGCCGTGCTAAGTTGCCCTTTAGTGTTAGGGGGTTTAGCAGGGTAAATGTGCGGGGTTACAGTAATAGGGCCTGGGTGGGATTGTGATCGGTAGAGATTCAATGGGCCTCCTTCTGTACTGTAGGGGTTCTATTCTATTCTATAAAAGAATCGGGATGTCTTGTTGAAGTTGTACAAGACATTGGTAAGGCCACACTTGGAATACTGTGTACAGTTCTGATCACCCTATTATAGAAAGGATATTAATAAACTAGAAAGAGTGCAGAAAAGATTTACTAGGATGCAACCAGGACTTGATGGATTGAGTTATAGAGAGAGGCTGGATAGACTGGAACTTTTTCCTCTGGAGCGTAGGAGGTGAGGGGTGATCTTATAGAGGTCTATACAATAATGAGGGGCACAGAACAGCTAGATAGTTAACATCCTTTTCCAAAGGTAGAGGAGTCTAAAACTAGAGGGCATGGGTTTAAGGTGAGAGGGGAGAGATACAAAAATGTCCAGAGGGGCAATTTTTTCACAGGATGGTGAGGGTCTGGAACGAGCTGCCATAGGTAGTAGTAGAGACGGGTACAATTTTGTGTTTTAAAAAGCGTTTAGACAGTTACACGGGTAAGATGGGTGTAGAGGGATATGGGCCAAACGTGGGCAGATGGGACTAACTTATTGGTTAAAAACTGGATGTTATGGACAAGCTGGGCCAAAGGCCTGTTTCCTTCCTGTAAACCTCGATGACTCCAATTTCCCATTTGTGAGGAAGTCGCCCCTCGTTGCCGGTTGGCAGGAAGCACTTGACGAGTTG
Source organism: Carcharhinus amblyrhynchos (assembly GCF_965287045.1). Classification (NCBI taxonomy): domain Eukaryota; kingdom Metazoa; phylum Chordata; class Chondrichthyes; order Carcharhiniformes; family Carcharhinidae; genus Carcharhinus; species Carcharhinus amblyrhynchos. Next base: position 21,415,681 of record NC_137354.1, read on the forward strand.
GATCCTCCTGTGCCGCGTGGAGACGACCCCTGCGTACGTGGCGCAAGGTAGTGACCCAGATTGGGGTATTCCCCAGCCTCACCTCTGTACGTTAGAGGCTGGCTCCCTCTGTTGATATTTACAGTTGCTGCTCTGTATTAGATGTAGCTTGGCATTGTCACTGTAACCCAAGGAGTTTATTGATTTACAATCTGTGCCTTCTCTGCTCGAACCTCACCATTCGCCGGGATGGATATCCCAGAGCTTACTCAGCCAGAGTCGCCCTCCAGAAACAGACTGGCATCTCTTCAATGCCCTGCAGAGTGGAGTGACACACCCCCACGGCCAATGATGTACTTTGTGAGGTGTCGTCAGTCAGCGCACAGCAAGCTCCCACACACAGCAATGCGATTGTGGTTGGACACCCTGTGTTCTGGTGTCGGCCAGGATGTGAGCGAGGTCTCCCCTATTCTCGAGATGGTGCCATGGGGGCCTCACCTCAGGTGGCTGGTAGGGCCCTCACTTTAACATCTGGTCCAATAGACAGCACCTCTGACAGTGTAGCACTCCCTCTCTCTCTCTCTCTCTGTCTCTCTCTGTGGTTAGCACTGCTGCCTCACAGCGCCAGGGGCCTGGGTCCGATTCCCAGCCTTGGGTCACTGTCTGTGTGGAGTTTGCACGTTCTCCCTGTGTCTGCGTGGGTTTTCTCCAGGTGCTCTGGATTCCTCCCACGGTCCAAAGACGTGCTGGTTAGGGTGCATTGGCCGTGCTAAATTCTCCCTCAGTGTAACCCGAACAGGTGCCGGAATGTGGCAGCTCGGGGATTTTCGTAACTTCATTGCAGTGTTAATGTAAGCCTACTCGTGACACTAATAAATAAGCTTAAAACTGTCTCTGTCTCTCTCTCTATGCCAGTCTCTCTGTCTGTCTCTATCCCAGTCCCTCTGTCTTTCTCTCTATCCCAGTCCCTCTGTCTGTCTCTCTATCCCAGTCTCTGTCTCTCTATCCCAGTACTCTGTCTGTCTCTCTATCCCAGTACTCTGTCTGTCTCTCTATCCCAGTACTCTGACTGTCTCTCTATCCCAGTACTCTGCCTCTCTCTCTATCCCAGTACTCTGTCTCTCTCTCTATCCCAATACTCTGTCTGTCTCTCTATCCCAGTACTCTGTCTGTCTCTCTATCCCAGTACTCTGTCTCTCTCTCTATGCCAGTCTCTCTGTCTGTCTCTCTATCCCAGTACTCTGCCTGTCTCTCTATCCCAGTACTCTGTCTGTCTCTCTATCCCAGTACTCTGTCTCTCTCTCTATCCCAATACTCTGTCTGTCTCTCTATCCCAGTACTCTGTCTCTCTCTCTATCCCAATACTCTGTCTGTCTCTCTATCCCAGTACTCTGTCTCTCTCTCTATGCCAGTCTCTCTGTCTGTCTCTCTATCCCAGTACTCTGTCTGTCTCTCTCTCTATCCCAGTACTCTGTCTGTCTCTCTCTCTATCCCAGTCTCTGTCTCTCTCTCTATCCCAGTCTCTGTCTCTCTCTCTATCCCAGTACTCTGTCTGTCTCTCTATCCCAGTCTCTGTCTCTCTCTCTATCCCAGTCTCTGTCTCTCTATCCCAGTACTCTGTCTGTCTCTCTATCCCAGTACTCTGACTGTCTCTCTATCCCAGTACTCTGACTGTCTCTCTATCCCAGTACTCTGTCTGTCTCTCTATCCCAGTCTCTGTCTCTCTCTCTATCCCAGTACTCTGTCTGTCTCTCTATCCCAGTCTCTGTCTCTCTCTCTATCCCAGTCTCTGTCTCTCTATCCCAGTACTCTGTCTGTCTCTCTATCCCAGTACTCTGTCTGTCTCTCTATCCCAGTACTCTGTCTGTCTCTCTATCCCAGTACTCTGACTGTCTCTCTATCCCAGTACTCTGTCTGTCTCTCTATCCCAGTCTCTGTCTCTCTCTCTATCCCAGTACTCTGTCTGTCTCTCTATCCCAGTCTCTGTCTCTCTCTCTATCCCAGTCTCTGTCTCTCTATCCCAGTACTCTGTCTGTCTCTCTATCCCAGTACTCTGTCTGTCTCTCTATCCCAGTACTCTGTCTCTCTCTCTATGCCAGTCTCTCTGTCTGTCTCTCTATCCCAGTACTCTGTCTGTTTCTCTATCCCAGTACTCTGTCTCTCTCTCTATGCCAGTCTCTCTGTCTGTCTCTCTATCCCAGTACTCTGTCTGTCTCTCTATCCCAGTACTCTGTCTGTCTCTCTATCCCAGTACTCTGTCTGTCTCTCTATCCCAGTCTCTGTCTCTCTCTCTATCCCAGTCTCTGTCTCTCTATCCCAGTACTCTGTCTGTCTCTCTATCCCAGTACTCTGTCTGTCTCTCTATCCCAGTACTCTGTCTCTCTCTCTATGCCAGTCTCTCTGTCTGTCTCTCTATCCCAGTACTCTGTCTGTTTCTCTATCCCAGTACTCTGTCTCTCTCTCTATGCCAGTCTCTCTGTCTGTCTCTCTATCCCAGTACTCTGACTGTCTCTCTATCCCAGTACTCTGACTGTCTCTCTATCCCAGTACTCTGACTGTCTCTCTATCCCAGTACTCTGTCTGTCTCTCTATCCCAGTCTCTGTCTCTCTCTCTCTATCCCAGTACTCTGTCTCTCTCTCTATCCCAGTACTCTGTCTGTCTCTCTATCCCAGTACTCTGACTGTCTCTCTATCCCAGTACTCTGTCTGTCTCTCTATCCCAGTCTCTGTCTCTCTCTCTATCCCAGTACTCTGTCTGTCTCTCTATCCCAGTCTCTGTCTCTCTCTCTATCCCAGTCTCTGTCTCTCTATCCCAGTACTCTGTCTGTCTCTCTATCCCAGTACTCTGTCTGTCTCTCTATCCCAGTACTCTGTCTCTCTCTCTATGCCAGTCTCTCTGTCTGTCTCTCTATCCCAGTACTCTGTCTGTTTCTCTATCCCAGTACTCTGTCTCTCTCTCTATGCCAGTCTCTCTGTCTGTCTCTCTATCCCAGTACTCTGACTGTCTCTCTATCCCAGTACTCTGACTGTCTCTCTATCCCAGTACTCTGACTGTCTCTCTATCCCAGTACTCTGTCTGTCTCTCTATCCCAGTACTCTGTCTGTCTCTCTATCCCAGTCTCTGTCTCTCTCTCTCTATCCCAGTACTCTGTCTCTCTCTCTATCCCAGTACTCTGTCTCTCTCTCTATCCCAGTACTCTGTCTCTGTCTATGTCTTCCTCTCTGTCCCAGTCTTGCTCTTTCTCTCTCTATCCCATTCTCTTTCTCTCTCGCTCTGTCTGTCTCTCTTTCTTTCTATCCCCGTCTCTCTGTCTCTGTCTGTCTGTCTCTTTATCCCAGTCTTTCTCTCTTTGTCACCCTCTATCCCAGTCTCTCTCCCTCTCTATCCGTTTCCATCTCTCTCCCTCTCTCTCTCTGTTTCTGTCCCTCTCTCTCTTGTTACTGACACTGACAGTATACACCCAGATCTTGTGCTGATGTGCCCTGGAGTCCTGAAGCCATGACCTTCTGGTTTGGAAGTCGCTAAAGGCCTTGTGGTTAGGCTTTAATCTGTATGGGTGTCACTGAGGGAACCTGTGAGAAATCTACCCACTTGTCCCATTAATGAACAGCCTGACTAACCTGTTATTAGCTCGATGGGCCGAATGGCCTGGCCTACACCTCCCATTTTCTGATATTCCTCCTGGTAACCCCCCCCTGTTGTTTAAAGAATGAATTTGTTTAGTCGGGTCAGGTTGCTCCGGGCAAGGGCCTGCAGAAGGGATATTCTTGCTGTGGCTGGAATTTGATGGTCCTCCCCCCACCCAGCAGGATTGGGGGGTGGGGGGGGAGGGGGGGTGCGTGCGGGGGAGGTGAAGGCCTGTTGGGCAATGTAAAATTCCATGGATGGCCTTCCCTCTAGAATCCCACCTGCCTTGACCCTGACGCAATAACATGGAGGGGTGGGAACTCTGTTCTTTCCCAGATTAAGGCCTACTAAAAGGCCTTTAGCTGCCCAGCCTCAATTGGCGGGCACCGGCCAGAGCGGGGTGAGACACTGGACATGTTACGAATCTCCATCTTGGGGCGAGGCCTTAGTTTGAAGCCCCCTTCAGACTTGGGTCACCTTCCACTCCCAGAGCTGGGAGCTCTGGCCCTCACCCTTCCCAGTATACCTTTGACACAGAGATCAGACCCTCAGTAGTTAGCCAAAACACACCTCCCCCCCCCCCCCCCCCACTGCTGGACTTTGGCCCAGGCACAGCGCTGCAGTACCTCTTCTGGCCACTGCAGCGCTGCGCTCGGAGGGGCTGGAGAGCCGTGGGTCCAATCTGATTGGCCGAGGGTGGGCGGCCGTCCCGCCTGTGGCCGATTAGAGCTCGGTTGAGGATGAAACGGCAAAAGGGTTGGCTGGCGTGGGCTAAGTTTAGTTTATTGACTAGTGTCACAAGTAAGGCTGACATTAACACTGCAGTGAAGTTACTGTGGAAAATCTCCACACTCCTGTTCGGGTAACACTGAGGGAGAATTTAGCACGGCCAACGCACCCTAACCAGCGCGTCTTTCGGACTGTGGGAGGAAACCGGAAGAGTCTATGAATCTCAACTGCCCCCCTGAAATGGCCTAGCAGACCACTCAGTTCAAGGGCAATTAGGGGTGGGCAATAAATGCTGCCCCCCCCCCAGCGCGCCAATGTCCCATGAGTGAATAATTTTTTAATATAAGTTGGAGCACGGAAGCTCAAAATCAGAGAATCATCGAATCCTGACTGTGCAGAAGGAGACCATTCGGCCCATTGAGTCCACACTGACACAATTCTACACAGGCCCTATCCCCATGACCTCATGTATTTATCCTGCTAATTCCCCTGGCACTAAGGGGCAATTTAGCACGGCCAATCCACCTAACCCGCACATCTTTGGAGTGTGGGAGGAAACCCACGCAGACACGGGGAGAACGTGCAAACTCCACACAGATGGTGACCCGAGCCGGGAATCGAACCTGGGTCCCTGAGGCAGCAGTGCTAATCGCAGTGTGCCACCGTGCTGCGAAATGGCGGATGTTGGTCAGGAAGGGAGGGGCCACGCAGCGACTCATGGTCGAACAGCCCGCCTGGGTCCAATGGGCCATTGTGAAGGTGTCCGGCTCTCTCTGTACAAGTTGGGATCAACAGGAAGGATGTGGAAGCTATTGAGAGGGTGCAGAGGAGACTTACAAGGATGTTGCCTGGATTGGGAGGCATGCCTTATGAGGATAGGTTGAGGGAGCTCGGTCTCTTCTCCCTGGAGAGACGGAGGTTGAGAGGCGACCTGATAGAGGTTTATAAAACGTTGAGAGGAATAGATAGGGTGGATTCTCGGAGGCTATTTCCCAGGGCTGAAATGGTCGCTACGAGAGGACACAGGTTTAAGGTGCTGGGGAGCAGGTACAGAGGAGATGTTAGGGGTAAGTTTTTCACTCAGAGGGTGGTGAGTGAGTGGAATCGGCTGCCGTTGGTGGTGGTAGAGGCGAACTCGCTGGGGTCTTTTAAGAGATTTCTGGATGAGTACATGGGATTTAATGGGATTGGGGGTTATAGATAGGCCTGGTAGGTATGGATATGATAGGCGCAACCTGTAGGCCGAAGGGCCTGTTCGTGCTGTAGTGTTCTGTGTAACAGGAGAGGCCAAAACTGGGAGGAGGCCTTGGAGGAGGGAAAAAAAACCCAGCAACGTTTGTGCAGTCTGGCCGTGACTCTGGAGCTAAGAAGCTAACTTCAGAGAAATAAATGGGGGAAAGCTGTTATTAGCTTCTGTGCTGTGCTGTGATGACTGGTACGCGCTCCTGGGATGTGCGGTCGCCTGGCAACAGTCACACAGGTGATTTCCTTGGTGACTTGTTCCAGATTGCCTGGTAGAGAATGCCGGTGTTGACTTTGACCTGCTCCGCTGTGTCCGATACCGGCCTGTAGGCCCCGTGGCAGAGCTCACTGCCTGGCGGGAGAGTTCGCCAGCTTTCCCCTGGAGCCTGATTTGGGCCCCCCGTTCGAGACAAACCTCAGCGCTCCCGATCTTTCCCAGCTGAGGGAAATTTGTGCGTGCGTCTCACTCCCCCGAGAGAGAGAGAGAGAGATCTTACATTTCTGTAGCACCTTCTCGCGTTCTCCAGTGTTTAGCACTGCCGCCCCGTAGCGACTGGGACCCGGGTTCGACTCCCGGCCACTGTCTCGGTGGAGTCTGGGCTGTTATTGGGCTAATAACCCGGGGAGCCAGGGTAAAGCTCCGGGGAGCCAGGTTCACATCCCACCACGGCAGATGGTGCAGTCCGAATCCGGCAAAAATCTGGAATTAAAAACTCCAACGGTGACCATGAAACTATTGTCAATCGTCGTAAAAAATCCATCTGGGTGGCACAGGGGTTAGCACTGCGCCAGGGACTGGGGTTCGAGTCCCGGCTTGGGTCACTGTCTGTATGGAGTCTGCGCATTCTCCCCGTGTCTGGGTGGGTTTCCTCTGGGTTCCTCCCACAGTCGGAAAGACGTGCTGGTTAGATGGATCGGCCGTGCTAAACTCTCCCTCAGTGTAACCCAAACGGGCGCCGGAGTGTGGCGACTAGAGGATTTTCACAGTAACTCCATTGCGGTGTTAATGTCAGCCGACTTGTGACAATGAACTCAAAACCCGGGGTACATTCTTTGAACCTTTGTAGTGCAGGAATCGTCGGGGCCGCGTTGTGCACAGCAGGATCCCACATACAGCAACAGCTGCTTGCGTTTGCACGGCACCCTTTCTTGTTTTGAAACAAACGCAGTAGAGCGTCCCAAGATGCTTCCCAAGATTTATTAGTGGGCCGGTTGACGATTGGGTCACTGAAGCAAGGTCTGCATTTGTATAGCGCCTTTCACCATCCAGGTCCTAAACCTGATTTGCAGCCAGACTGATGTCTATGAGATATTGGGACAGGTGACCCAGAAGGGTTGGGTCTTGAGGAGTGTCTTTGAGGAGGAGGTAGGGAGGGAGTGAGAGGGGTTTAGAGCCTGGGGCCTAGGTAACTGAAAGTTATGTGGCAAGAGCCCAGTGATTGGGTGAGAGATGAACGTTGCTGAGGATTCTGGGAAGAACTCCCCCCTTGTTTTTAAGAGCCCATTTCAGCGCCATCATTCCGTCCTCCGTCAATGCCAGACTGGAATTCCCGGACTGGATACGGGGCACAAGTCTGCGGCGTGATCGTTACACCCCCAGCCCACTCACGTGAGACACACCCCCCCCCACGGGGTCGGGAAGATCTCTGGATTTTTCAACGTATGGGGTGGCTTAACTGTGGCTTGTGTGAGTCTGCCCACTTTGGAAAGACGTCCATACAATCCCTGCAATGCAGAGAGAGGCCATTCAGCCCATCGGGTCTGCGCCAACAACAATCCCACCCAGGTTCTATCCCCGTAACCCCATGTATTTATCCTGCTAATCCCCCTGTCACTAAGGAGCAATTTAGCACGGCCAACCCACCTAACCTGCACACCTTTGGACACTAAGGGGCAATTTAGCATGGCCAATCCACCTAACCTGCACACCTTTGGACACTAAGGGGCAATTTAGCATAGCCAATCCACCTAACCTGCACATCTTTGGACACTAAGGAGCAATTTAGCATGGCCAATCCACCTAACCTACACATCTTTGGACACTAAGGGGCAATTTAGCATGGCCAATCCCCCTAACCTGCACATCTTTGGACACTAAGGGGCAATTTAGCATGGCCAATCCCCCTAACCTGCACACCTTTGGACACTAAGGGGCAATTTAGCATGGCCAATCCACCTAACCTGCACACCTTTGGACACTAAGGGGCAATTTAGCATGGCCAATCCCCCTAACCTGCACATCTTTGGACACTAAGGGGCAATTTAGCACGGCCAATCCACCTAACCTACACATCTTTGGACACTAAGGGGCAATTTAGCATGGCCAATCCATCTAACCTACACACCTTTGGACACTAAGGGGCAATTTAGCACGGCCAATCCACCTAACCTGCACATCTTTGGACACTAAGGGGCAATTTAGCATGGCCAATCCACCTAACCTGCACATCTTTGGACACTAAGGGGCAATTTAGCATGGCCAATCCACCTAACCTGCACATCTTTGGACGCCAAGGGGCAATTTAGCATGGCCAATCCACCTAACCTGCACATCTTTGGACACTAAGGGGCAATTTATCATGGCCAATCCACCTAACCTGCACATCTTTGGACACCAAGAGGCAATTTAGCCTATTTTCCCCATGCAAACACAGGAAGAATGTGCAAACTCCGCACAGACAGTGACCCGAGGCTGGAATTGAACCCGGGTTCCTGGTGCGGTGAGGCAGCAGTGTAAGAGATGGGATTCCTGCAATCGGCTGCCCAGTGTTGGAGGCTGTTTAAGGAGGTTGTTTAGTTGGTTGTTGCAGTGCATTGATCTGGGAGAAATGTACAAGTGAAGAAGAAAGACAGACTTGACTTTTTACGAAGGCCCCCTCCTGACTTATAGAATCCTACAGTGCAGAAGGTGGCCCTTCAGCCCATCAATGCCTGCACCAACCACAATCCCACTAACCCCATTCCCCCATGCATTTACCCTAACTAATCCCTCTGACACTGAGATTTGTAGGTTAGAGGGATTAGTGGGTAAAACATGTAGGGATATGGGGCTAGGGCCTCAGTGGGATTGTGATCGGTGCAGACTCAATGGGCTGAATGGCCTTTCTCTCTGTACTGTAGGGTTTCTATGCTTCCTAAGTACACACCCAATGGGCCGGATCACCTCCCCCTGCACCGTAGGGGTTCTTTAACCCATCTTCTGATGCCCATGAATGAACCTATGGGAGTTGTATCTGGAATTTGCTCAACACAGAATCCCTACAGTGCAGGAGGCCACTCGGCCCATCGAGTCTGCACTGCCGCTGAATGAGATCTTAACTGACCTGATTTGATAATCCCCAACCCCAAATCTCCCGTCTTATCCTTGATTCCCTTTTACTGATTAAAAATCTCACTGTCTCAGCCTTGAACATACTTAACGACCCCAGCCTCTACAACCCTCCCGGGGGAAAGAATCCCACAGATTCACTCCCTCCCGAGAGAAGAAATTCCTCCCCATCTCTGCCTCAAACAGACCCCCTGACTCTGCCTTTGATCTCAGACTCTCTCGCACGGAGAACCAGCCTCTCAGCATCTACCCTGCCAAACTCCCTGAGAATCCTGTACGTCTCAGCAAGGTTGCCCCTCATTCCTCTTAGCAATCTCACCCCTTTGAGTTTGAAGGTCTGAGGGTTCAAATCCCACTCCCAGAGACCTGAGCACAAAAATTTAGACTCCTTCCCCACTGCCCGCAATGAGGGAGTGCTGCACTGCTCCAGGCAATGTCTTTCCAGCTGAGATATTAAACCGAGACCTAGTAATTTTCTGTAAAAGAAATGCTTAAAAGAAAGAAAAGTGGACATTGTGTGTTAGGGGTTCCCCTTGCGTTCTGGCCAATATCTATCCCTCCAATAACATTACTGAATCATTGATTATTACCGCACTGCTGTTTGGTGGCACAGTGGGTTAGCACTCCTCACAGCGCCAGGGACCTGGGTTCGATTCCCGGCTGGGGTCACCGTCTGTGCGCAGAGTCTGCACGTTCTCCCTGTGTCTGCGTGGGTTTCCTCCGGGAGCTCCGGTTTTCTCCCTTTAAAAATGTGTGGGTTAGGGGGATTGCCTGCACTAAATTGGTGCAGGTTGGGGGGGGGTGGAATTAGCGGGGTAAATACGTGGGGTTACTGGGATAGTGCCCGAGTGGGATACTCTGTCGGAGAGTTGGTACAGACTCACTGGGCTGGATGACCTCCGTCTGCCCTGGAGGGAGCCGATGAAATTTGGGTTTTGTGCGTCACCTGTGATGATATTTTGGGAGCTTCCTGGATGACAAAGTGTGACATCCTGAGGTTAAGCTGTGTGCTGTGGTTATCTTTGACTATCAGGTTTCTGAAGTGTACAGTTTCACACTGACGATTGTCCCCCCCTTCCGCCAGTCTCTGGTTGGAGAGAGTGAAGTGTCTGCTGTTAGTTTCACTGGCCTGCTTTTAACAAGAATAACCTGGTTGACGTTTCCCTTACAGAATGAAAAGCCCCTGGGTCATTCTGCCAGTCACTCGAGCAACATCTCAAAGGTAGGTCCCGCATTTCCCATAAAGCCTACCCCTTGATTTGCTGTTGAAATGATACACTGCAGGCTTGCTGGGCGATAGTTTAAAGTTGTTTTCCTGTAAACCGTCCGTTCCAGCCATTTTATAAGGAACTGTCTCGCTTACTGTCCTGTCTGTCACGTCCCCAGGTCGGTAATAGAATCATAGAATCCCTCCAGTGCAGAAAGAGGCCATTCAGCCCATCGAGCCCACACCCACCACAATCCCACCCAGGCCCTATCCCTGTAACCCCATGTATTTATTCTGCTAATTCCCCCTGACACCAAGGGGCAATTTAGCATGGCCAATCCACCTAACCTGCACATCTTTGGACACTAAGGGGCAATTTAGCATGGCCAATCCACCCTAACCTACACATCTTTGGACACTAAGGGGCAATTTAGCATGGCCAATCCACCCTAACCTGCGCATCTTTGGACACTAAGGGGCAATTTAGCATGGCCAATCCACCCTAACCTGCACATCTTTGGACACTAAGGGGCAATTTAGCATGGCCAATCCACCCTAACCTGCACATCTTTGGACACTAAGGGGCAATTTAGCATGGCCAATCCACCTAACCTACACATCTTTGGACACTAAAGAACAACTTAGAATCATAGAACATAGAATTCCCACAGTACAGAAAGAGACCCTTCGGCCCATCGACTCTACACCGAACACAATCCCACCCAGGCCCTACCCCCATATCCCTACACATTATACCCACTAATCCCTCTAACCTACACATCTCAGGACACTAAGGGGCAACTTTAGCATGGCCAATCAACCTAACCCACACATCCCTAACCCCTGTGGGAGGAAACCAGAGCTTCCGGAGGAAACCCACGCAGACACGGGGAGAACGTGCAGGCTCCACACAGACAGTGACCCGAGCCGGGAATCGAACCCAGCTCCCTGGCGCTGTGAGGCAGCAGTGCTAACCCACTGTGCCGCCTATCAGCAGGAAAGGTGCTCATTAAAGTTCCTCTGATTAATTGATATGACACGCAGACTGTAGCAATCTTCCCAAGGATTAAAGATACTTGCTGATTAATACTGTCCATGGCATTTAGAACAGTTGACGAGGTGGCTATTTAATCACCGCTGCCCCGGGGGAAACGTGCGAGGGGAAAAATCCGATTTCTGAAATTTGCATCGATTCCAGTTACCGACACAGTAACATCGCTGACAGAAAATCCTGAGGTTTACTTCCCGAACCTCCCCAGGAATATCAAGGAGCCAGTTCAGTTTCACCCTCGCCTGGGTTCTGAAACCCTGAACTCCCCCACCAACCCCCCCACCCCCCCACAAATTAAATTTTAAATTTTATTTATTAGTCGCAAGAAAGGCTTACAATAACACCGCAATGAAGTTACTGTGATGCTCCCCCAGTCCGGCGCCTGTTCGGGTCAACGCATCTAACCAGCATGTCCTTCAGACTGTGCGAGGAAACGGGAACACCCGGAGGAAACCCACGCAGTTACTGTCTCTCCTGCTCACCTGCTGAGATTTTCCAGCACTTTTTCCTGTTTTAGATTCCAACATCCGCAGTCTTTGGCTCCGCCCGCTTGTTTAATTCCAGCTCTCTTCCTGCTCCAAGTGGCTTTTTGAGACAGACTTATATCTGTCCCCATAGCTAACAATTCCCAGGACAGGTCACTAGTCTGTTGCCAGGGGCTTATAGCCTGAAGGGTGCCACTCCACATCAAACATGACTGACCAGGAGTCCCTCCCGCTCTCACTAAAAGTTTATTAGTGTCACAAACAGCCTTACATTAACACTGCAATGAAGCTACTGTGAAATACCCCACACTCCTGTTCGGGTTACACTGAGGGAGAATTTAGCACCCTAACCCACACATCTTTTGGACTGTGGGAGGAAACCGGAGCAAACCCACACAGACATGGGGAGAATGTGCAAACTCCACACAGACAGTGACCCGAGCCCGGAATTGAACCTGGGACCCTGGCGCTGTGAGGCAGCAGTGCTAACCCACCGTGCCACCAGCCATTGGTGTGTTTGGAGGGATTCCAACCTGTTTGGTCAGGAGGGGAATTTCATGGTGGCTTTGTTGCAGCGTTAATGTGAACCTTGCTTATGAGTAATAAATAAACTTCAATAAAACATGGGTACTCATGCATAAATACACGCACACACATGAGCAAATATGCACCAACACACGTGCAAACATGCAGACACACATGCAAACATGCACAAACACACATACATACGCACAAACACATATGCATAAACACACAAGCATGTGCATATACGCATATGTGCAAACATTCAGAAACATGCACACATACACACACGCGCACACACACACACACACATGCACAACCACACGCACACACAAGTTACAACAGTGTCGAGGTCATGTCACTGGGCTTATAAACACGCGTTCATCAGCTTAAGAATAAATCTGGAAGTTATTTTTGACGAGCTATGTGTCGACACCAGCGTGTCTCGGATCAGGTTTACTAATCACCTCCATTCCCAGCCTGCCCTGGGTCAGCGTTCCACCCTCACCCCCGCATGGCTGACCCTGAACTGTCGCTGAGGTGGGCAGCTCGACCCGGGCACTAAATGCCAGCCTTACCTGTGACACCCAACCGCCCCCGGAAACTGAATTTTTAACAAGTTTAAACGGGGAGAGCATGCAGACTCCACACAGACAGTGACCCGAGGCCAGAATCGAACCTGGGTCCTTGGCAGCAGTGCCAACCATTGTGCCACCCATGTATGTGGTGCGTTTGTACATGCATGCAAGTATGTGTGTGCATAGACTGGGTCTGTACTCGTTGGAGTTTAGAAGGATGAGGGGGGATCTCATAGAGACGTATAAGATAATGAAGGGGATGGATAGGATAGAGGTGGAGAGATTCTTCCCGCTCAGAAAGGACAGTAGGACTAGAGGGCACAGCCTCAAGATAAGAGGGGGGGGGGGGGGGGGCGCAGTTTAGATCGGAGTTGAGGAGGGACTTCTTCACTCAAGGGGTGGTGAATCTCTGGAATTCTCTGTCCGTTGAAGTGGTGGAGGCTACCTCGCTCAATATATTTAAGTCACGGGTAGATAGGTTTCTGATAGACAGGGGAATTAAGGGAGAAAGCGGGAAAGTGGAACTGATCCACTTCAGATCAGCCATGATCTTATTGAATGGCGGGGCAGGCTCGAAGGGCTAGATGGCCGACTCCTGCTCCTATTTCTTATGTTCTTGTGTGTATGTGTGCTCATTTCTTTTATTCATTTGTGGGACGTGGGCGTTGCTGGCTGGTCAGCATTTATTGCCCATCCCTAGTTGCCCGAGGGCAGTTGAGAGTCAGCCACATTGCTGGGGCTCTGGAGTCACATGTAGGCCAGACCGGGTAAGGACAGCAGATTTCCTTCCCTAAAGGATATTAATGAACCAGTTGGGATTTTCCGACAATGGTTTCATCAGTAGATTCTTAATTCCAGATTTTTTTTTTTATTGAATTCAAATTCCACCATCTGCCGTGGCGGGATTCGAACCCGGGTCCCCCAGAACATTAGTTTCTGGATTAATAGTCCGGCCATAATACCACTAGGCCTTCGACTCCCTGCGTGCGTGTGCGTGTGTCTGTTTGGGGCCTGGAGCTTAAACCATGCACAGCACAGGGGCCCAAATAAGGCCTGAAGCCTGACTACCGCCTGGAGCCCAGCCCTGCCTGGGTGGAGGCCTACTCACTTCACACAAGGCCTAAAAATCCAGCCATTACATTTCCAGACCCCCCCCCCCCCCCCGAAAGATTCACCAAGTATTTACCTGATGTGGGGTGGGGGTAGGAATTAGAACTGAGATTTTTCCGGAAGCCGGGTAAATGATCCAGAATGAAGGTCTGAGGGACGACGGTGTCCTAACAGAAAGGTCATGTTAACATTGCATTCAGTCGGAAACGACTTGATGAATGAAAGATATTGGACCCTGGAGGGCCAGGCCTCTGGAGATTTCTATCTGTGAATTGAGTCAAAGCATTGTTTGGGCTTGGTATTGTCCACACATCCGGACTGTAAACAGAATACTGTATTGAATGTTGCTGAGGGAAACGTCACAGCTATTCTCCACTCGCCTTGCGGAGGTGGACCTTGAGCACTTGACTTTCAGACTCACTGAAACTCCCCTTCTTGTAGCTTGTGGGCTTGGCCACAAACAGCATCCTGCCCGAGCGTTACATCGAATCATAGAACCCTACAGAGCAGAAAGAGGCACTGCTGCTTCACAGCTCCAGGAGACCTGGGTTCGATCCCCGGCTCGGGTCACTGTCTGTGTGGAGTTTGCACATTCTCCTCGTGTCTGCGTGGGGTTTCCTCCGGGTGCTCCGGTTTCCTCCCGCAGTCCAAAGATGTGCGGGTTAGGTTGATTGGCCGTGCAAAGAAATTGCCCCTTAGTATCCAGGGATGTGTAGGTTAGAGGGATTAGTGGGTATAATATGTAGGGATATGGGGGGGTAGGGCCTGGGTGGGATTGTGGTCAGTGCAGACTCGATGGGCCGAAGGGCCTCTTTCTGCACTGTAGGGTTCTATATCATAAGCAATGAGGGATCTGGCACAGATCCTGCGGGACACGACTGAACACAAACCTCCAGTGACACGAACAGCCTCCCACCATCACCCTCTGCTGCCACTGAGCCAGTTTCGGACCCAACTTGCCAAATCATCCTGGATCCCGTGTTCTTCTTTATCGGTCTCTGACGTGGGATCTTGTCAGAGGCTCTGTTGAAATCCATATAAACTACATCGCCCCCCACTACCCTCCGTCTACACATCTTATCACCTGCTCTCAAAATTCAAACAAATAGGTGAGGCGTGACCCCCCCTCCTGGCAAAGCCGTGCTGGCTAGAGAATCGTAGAGTCCCTACACGACAGCTCAGTGACTATCACTGTCTGCTGTGCAGATACATGGATTTGGGTCGGTGTCTGTGGGAGTTTGCACATTCTCCCCGTGCTTGCGTGGGTTTTTCTCTGGGTGCTCCGGTTTCCTCCCACAACCCAAAGACGTGCTCTTAGGCTGATTGGTGTTAACAAATTGTCCCTAAATTAGTCTCCCCTCAATCTGGTTTCCAATGTGGAGTGCCATAAGGGTCATGGGTGGAAGAGGGGACTCACGATGTTGAAATGGCGGCGCGGGCTCGTTGGGCCGAAGGGCCTGTTTCCCTTGCTGTGTTGTTCTTTGTACAAGTGCAGGAAGAGGCCATTTGGCCCATCGTGTCCTGCACCAACTCTCCCGGTCTCTCCCCCCACCCCCTCCCCACCCAACAGCCGGAGTGAACTGGGGTTTTGTTTCTGGGGTTTTATCACTTTATTAAAAACAAGGTGCCACTTGCATTGTAATTACAGTCCAGAAGCAAAGTGTTTTACAAGAGGAATGAGGCACGAGTTTCTTTATCCTTTATTCTATCACGGGGACGTGGGTATCGCTGGTTGGGCCAGCGTCTGTTGCCCATCCCTAACTGCCCTTGGGTTGAGTGGTTTGCCAGGCCATTTCAGAGGGCAGTTGAGAGTCAACCACATTACTGTGGCCCTGGAGGCCAGACCGGGTAAGGATGGCAGATTTCCCTTCCCTAAGAGGACATTAGTGACCCAGATGGGTTTTTCTGACAGTGGTTTCATAGTCATCAGTAGATCCTTAATTCTGGATATTTTATTTATTGGGTACAAATTTCCCCAGCTGCAGGATTTGAACCCGGGGCCCCAGAACATTACCCTGGGTCTCTGGATTACGAGTCCAGCGACAATACCACTGTGCCACAGCCCGGAACCAAGTGGGAAAAGTTCAGAAGGAGAAGGATATGCCATTCCTAGCCCGGGACAATGCAGAGAGAGGCTCGTCCGATCAGATCAATGACAGACCTATAAGTCTGACAGAATACCATCCCGGTGACGGAGCAGTATTGTCACTGACCCAGAGAGCCAGGGTAATGCTCCGGGGATCTGGGTTCAAATCCCACCATGGCAGATGGTGCAATTTGATTCAATAAAAACCTGGAATTAAAAAGTCTAAAGGATGACCGTGAAACCATTGCCGATTGTCGTAAAAGCACATCTGGGTGGCACAGTGGTTAGCACCGCTCCCTCTCAGGGACCTGCGTTTCAGTCCAGCCTTTGGGTGCTCGTCTGTGCAGAGTCTGCATGTTCTGCCCGTGTCTGCGTGGGTTTCCTCCAGTTCCTTCCCACAGTCGTGCTGGGTTAGGCGCGTTGGCCGTGCTAAGTTCTCCCTCGGTGTACCCGAACAGGTGCTGGAGTGTGAATTCTGGAGGGAAACACTGTGATTTCCGTTCAGAACCTGACACTTTCCCACCTTCTGGGGACAGTGCCGCCCACTAAATGCACAGCGGGACCCTCTCTGTAACCCGAAATGACCTCAACTTTGGAAATGGATTCAAGGGTAAAGCCTGGGAGATGGTCAGCACAGAGCAGATGGGCCGAACAGCCTCCGTTTTGCACTGTAGGGATCCCGCGACTTGGCCTTCACACACCTTCCTGGGGTTAAAGGCTGGGTCATTGGGATAGGCTGGATAATCTTTGTTGGGTGAAAGCAAATTCCTGCAGAATCTGAAACCAAGAGAGGAAACGCTGGAAAATCTCGGCGGGTCTGGCAGCAAGGGGAGAAAAGAGTTTCGAGTCCAGGCGACCCTTTGTCCGAGCTGGAAGTATTCTTTGGCGGGAGGTTGGCTTTCCCGCGGGTCTGATTGTTGAGAGTTGCCCCCGATAACCTGTCTTGTGCGGTGTGTTGCTGACAGGTTGGCAGTCCTACCTCGGTGACAGCACCACGCAGTTTCTCCCAGACCTCGGTCAGTCCCTCGGACCAGGACATCTGCAGGTAAGGCACGGCTCGCGAGGGTTGGGGTGGGGTGGGGGGGGGCGCGGTGGGGGGGGGACCGTTTCCGTCTCCTTGTCGAGTGAACTCTTAGTATTCCGGGGTGGCCCACCCCTTTCCCGCCTCCGGGTAACTGTCTTGAGTGGCGTTGATACCTCATCGGTGGAATCCCGTGCGTAGTCTGGGTCTCATCGGTCGTATTATTAGGTGGCTTTCCAATTTCCCTGTTGAGCTTGGAACTGGGGGTAGTTGAGGGGGGGTTGGTGATTAAAAGCAACACTCCTCTCTCCAATCCAACTACACGATTCCTGTGTGGACACCTGTGACGGTTCAGCAGTCAAATAGCCTCAAGGCTTACCAATAAGTCAGAACGATGGCCACTCCCCTGAACTCCATCAGGATGTGCCTGGAGATGCCTTCTTGAGAAGAAGTGGGGGGGGGGGTGAGATTTATTTTGGGGGTGACCCCCTTTGGATGTCATGTATGTTTAATCTTTGCATGATGTATAACTGTGCTTTATCCCCCGCCTTTCTCTTTCTCGTGTGGTCAACGATCGGATCGAAACTCCGTGAGCGACTGAGGCACAACTGGCCTGGGAAGTGTGAATATGACGTTTCCTGAGTTATCTTCATTTCTTCTTTTCCTACTCTCTCTTTTTCTTTGTTCACGATTCCTCCCCCCCCGCTCCTCTCCACCCGCTCCTCCCTCCCCTCCCGCATGCAGATTAGACACAAACCCTTCTGAGCGTGCGGCACACAGCCCAGTGCAGACTGCAGTCGCCCTCCTGACTAACCCCAGAAGCGGCCACTGGCTGCCTCAGGAGACCGTCACCGTCTGTCAAGAGGGGGCGCCCCGGAAGCGGAGTTCGCTGGGAGAGGAGCTGGCGCACTTCTTTTGGCCGCGGGTCAAGCACTCCAAGTCCCTCAACGACGTCCACGCCACGCCCGACCGGCCGGGCAGCGGCCTGAGCTTCGCGGACCGGACTTGCTCCGACGGGAGGCTGGCCCCCCTCCTGGGGAAGGGCAGCCGGCTCAAGCGGGCGCAGCCCGGGAAGAGGCGGGAGCGTCCGTCCGGGCCCCGGCGAGGCGGCTCCCAGACGCTGGCCTTCGCCCCCGGCCTGCCGAGCGGCCGCGGGGCCGGGGACGGGGACGGCCTGTGCGTGGTGGAGGTGGCGCTGGGCGAAGGGCAGCAGGGCAGCCGGATGTCGTACCTGTACCGCTTGTTCTTCCCCTCATCGTGCGCCTCCAGCCTCTGCACGCTGAAGACACTGCTGGGCCCGGAGAAGGCCGGCGCGCCCGCCCCAAAGATGTCCAGCGACTCCTTCTGCTCCGAGGACATCGGGGACGATGATGTCTTCGAGGAAGATTCCAAGGCTCCTCGCTTGGAGGTGGGCCGTGAAGATCAGCGTGCCCCCCTTTGCTCATTTGAAGGAGACAGTGACCTTGAGAGGCCTTCCCTCACGTCTTTTAAATGGTGCCCCGCGTCCCCTCTCTCACCATCCTGGGAAGTGTGCAGGTCGGTCCTTCAAGTTATAGCCCCCCCCCACATTGCTCCCTTGACCCTCTCTTAGCGTTTCCCCCCTTAAGTCCCTCCCTGTGCTACCCCTGTCGAAGCGATTGGCTGCACCGTTACCTAACGCTATGTAGAAGCTTGCTTTTGTATAGGCCGAGTGTCTGGTGCCCCCCCCATGAGCCCCCTTTGACCTCTGACCTTAAGGTCAGCGTTTCCTGACCTTTGCCCATCAAGTTGTTGCAGTCTCATCATTCCAGGGGCATTTAGTTCTGATTAGATTTGATTTATTGTTGACCTGGGAGATTCGGACTGGGGTGGGCGCAGTCTCAGGTTGAAAGTCCGACAGGTTTATCTGGAATCACGGGCTTTCGGAGGGCTGCTCCTTCATCGGGTGAGTCTCCTGATGAAGGGACAGCGCTCCGTAAGCTCGTGATTCCAAATAAACCTGTTGGACTTTTAACCTGGTGCTGTGAGACTTCTGACTGATTCATTATTGTCACGTGCGTTGGGATGCAGTGAAAAGTGTTGTTTCTTGCGCGCTCTACAGACAGAGCATACCGTTCATAGAGAAGGAAAGGAGAGGGTGCAGAATGCAGTGTTACAGTCATAGCTAGGGTGTAGATCAACCTAGTGCGAGGTGGGTCCATTCAAAAGTCCAACAGCAGCAGGGAAGAAGCTGTCCTTGAGTCGGTCGGTACGTGACCTCAGACTTTTGTATCTTTTTCCCGACGGAAGAAGGTGGAAGAGAGAATGTCCGGGGCGTGTGGGGTCCTTAATTATGCCGGCTGCTTTTCCCTGAGGCAGCGGGAAGTTAAGAGTTTATTTATTAGTCACAAGTAGGCTTACATTAACACTGCAGTGAAGTTCCTGTGAAAATCCCCTAGTCGCCACACTCTGGCGCCTGTTCGGGTACACGGAGGGAGAATTTAGCGTGGCCAATGCGCCCTAACCAGCGTGTTCTTAAGAGTGTGGGAGGAAACCGGAGCACCCGGAGGAAACCCACGCAGAGAATGTGCGGACTCCGGTGACCCAAGCAGGGAATCGAACCTGGGTCTCTGGCGCTGTGAGGCAGCAGTGCTAACCACTGCGCTGCCCAGTGTGGACAGAGTCAGTGGATGGGAGGCTGGTTTGCGTGTTGGACTGGGCTACATTCATGGCTTGTGGAGGTCCAACAGTTTTGGCTCTTTTGTCTCTGTTTTGGGGCGGGATGTTGAGAATCGGGGGGGGGACGGAGAAAAGTGATAAATGTTGACATTGTGCCGACGTGTTAAACTAATGATGCCCGGTTTTATATCTGTCTGGATTTTTATCGCCCGTTGCTTTCGAGATGAGTAACAGGCGGAGCGATTTGCCGCGATGTTACTCTGGCACCACGCCAGGCTTGAGTGGAGTTTAATTGGGGCTGGTGTTTAGCTGAGTGCCAGTTTCTGAGTCCTGTTTACCAGCCTGCGATCAGTAGAAGCAGCAAACTGGCAAGGAGCAAGTGGTTCCCTACAGAGAATAACTCTCAAGGGCTAGTGTTTACTTGATTTGCAGCAATATATGTATGGGAGAGAAATGGGAATCTCGCAAATCCTACTCATCCCTCCTTTGGTCTCTGACACAGCCATGCTCACCCTGGGCTCTTTGTTAAGTAGATACTTGGAAGGGATCGATTGGCGTCCCTGAGCAGGGCAGGGGGGATGCAGACTAGAACTAGGGACCATAAATATTAAGATAGTCACCAATAAATCCAGTGGAGAAACTTCTTTCCCAGGAGGGTGCTGTGAATGTGGGAACCGCTATCAGCGGGGAATAGGTGGGGTGAATCGCATCATTGCATTTAAAGTTTATTTATTAAGGTAGTGGCACAGTGGTTAGCACTGCTGCCTCACAGCGCCAGGGACCTGGGTTCGATTCCTGGCTCGGGTCACTGTCTGTGTGGAGTTTGCACGTTCTCCCCATGTCTGCGTGGGTTTCCTCCGGGTGCTCCGGTCTCCTCCTAAAGATGTGCAGGTTAGGGTGGATTGGCCATGCTAAATTGCCCCTTAGTGTCCAAAGATGTGTAGGTTAGGTGGATTGGCCATGCTAAATTGCCCCTTAGTGTCCAAAGATGTGTAGGTTAGGTGGATTGGCCATGCTAAATTGCTCCTTAGTGTCCAAAGATGTGTAGGTTAGGTGGATTGGCCATGCTAAATTGCTCCTTAGTGTCCAAAGATGTGTAGGTTAGGTGGATTGGCCATGCTAAATTGCCCCTTAGTGTCCAAAGATGTGCGGGTTAGGTGGATTGGCCATGCTAAATTGCTCCTTAGTGTCCAAAGATGTGTAGATTAGGTGGATTGGCCATGCTAAATTGCCCCTTAGTGTCTAAAGATGTGTAGGTTAGGTGGATTGGCCATGCTAAATTGCTCCTTAGTGTCCAAAGATGTGTAGATTAGGTGGATTGGCCATGCTAAATTGCCCCTTAGTGTCCAAAGATGTGTAGGTTAGGTGGATTGGCCATGCTAAATTGCTCCTTAGTGTCCAAAGATGTGTAGATTAGGTGGATTGGCCATGCTAAATTGCCCCTTAGTGTCAGGAATGTCCCTTTGCTAGAGTAACTGCATGGGGTTATTGGGGATAGGGCCCGGGTGGGATTGTGGTCAGTGTAGACTCAATGGGCCGAATGGCCTCCTTCTGCATCATGGATTCTATGATTCCAGGCTTAGATTAACACTGCAATGAAGTTGCTGTGAAAATCCCCGAGTCGCAACACTCTGGTGCCTGTTGGGGTTACACTGAGGGAGAATTTAGCACGGCCAATGCACCCTAACCTGCACGTCTTTCGGACTGTGGGAGGGAACCGGAGCACCCGGAGGAAACCCACGCAGACACGGGGAGACTCCGCACAGACAGTGACCTAGGGCCGGAACTGAGCCCAGCCCCTGGTGCGGTGAGGCTAATCACTGTGCCGTCTACAAAAGGAAAGCTGGGATGTAGCTTGTGGTGATGGAGTTTGAACCCCATTGGCCTGTATTTGAGGCGAGGCTGTTTGGACTTGTTCTGGGAGAAGCCCCCCTTTTCCCTTTCCCTTTCCCAGAAACCTCCTTCCTTCTAATCATTCTGACGCTGATCGGAATCTG
>NC_137354.1:22182335-22214835 GCF_965287045.1 Carcharhinus amblyrhynchos
TCACTGCCCCCCACTCACTGTAAACTATGACTGCCCCCCACTCACTGTAAACTATCACTGCCCCCCCAGTCACTGTAAACTATCACTGCCCCCCACTCACTGTAAACTATCACTGCCCCCCACTCACTGTAAACTATCACTGCCCCCACTCACTGTAAACTATCACTGCCCCCCAGTCACTGTAAACTATCACTGCCCCCCACTCACTGTAAACTATCACTGCCCCCCACTCACTGTAAACTATCACTGCCCCCCACTCACTGTAAACTATCACTGCCCCCCACTCACTGTAAACTATCACTGCCCCCCACTCACTGTAAACTATCACTGCCCCCAGTCACTGTAAACTATCACTGCCCCCCACTCACTGTAAACTATCACTGCCCCCCACTCACTGTAAACTATCACTGCCCCCCACTCACTGTAAACTATCACTGCCCCCCAGTCACTGTAAACTATCACTGCCCCCCACTCACTGTAAACTATCACTGCCCCCCACTCACTGTAAACTATCACTGCCCCCCACTCACTGTAAACTATCACTGCCCCCCACTCACTGTAAACTATCACTGCCCCCCACTCACTGTAAACTATCACTGCCCCCCACTCACTGTAAACTATCACTGCCCCCCACTCACTGTAAACTATCACTGCCCCCCACTCACTGTAAACTATCACTGCCCCCCACTCACTGTAAACTATCACTGCCCCCCACTCACTGTAAACTATCACTGCCCCCCCACTCACTGTAAACTATCACTGCCCCCCAGTCACTGTAAACTATCACTGCCCCCCACTCACTGTAAACTATCACTGCCCCCCACTCACTGTAAACTATCACTGCCCCCCAGTCACTGTAAACTATCACTGCCCCCCACTCACTGTAAACTATCACTGCCCCCCAGTCACTGTAAACTATCACTGCCCCCCACTCACTGTAAACTATCACTGCCCCCCACTCACTGTAAACTATCACTGCCCCCCAGTCACTGTAAACTATCACTGCCCCCCACTCACTGTAAACTATCACTGCCCCCCCACTCACTGTAAACTATCACTGCCCCCCACTCACTGTAAACTATCACTGCCCCCCACTCACTGTAAACTATCACTGCCCCCCAGTCACTGTAAACTATCACTGCCCCCCACTCACTGTAAACTATCACTGCCCCCCACTCACTGTAAACTATCACTGCCCCCAGTCACTGTAAACTATCACTGCCCCCCACTCACTGTAAACTATCACTGCCCCCCAGTGGAGGCACTGTAAACTATCACTGCCCCCCCAGTCACTGTAAACTATCACTGCCCCCCCACTCACTGTAAACTATCACTGCCCCCCAGTCACTGTAAACTATCACTGCCCCCCACTCACTGTAAACTATCACTGCCCCCCAGTCACTGTAAACTATCACTGCCCCCCCAGTCACTGTAAACTATCACTGCCCCCCACTCACTGTAAACTATCACTGCCCCCCCACTCACTGTAAACTATCACTGCCCCCCACTCACTGTAAACTATCACTGCCCCCCAGTCACTGTAAACTATCACTGCCCCCCCAGTCACTGTAAACTATCACTGCCCCCACTCACTGTAAACTATCACTGCCCCCCACTCACTGTAAACTATCACTGCCCCCCCAGTCACTGTAAACTATCACTGCCCCCCCAGTCACTGTAAACTATCACTGCCCCCCACTCACTGTAAACTATCACTGTCCCCCCACTCACTGTAAACTATCACTGCCCCCCACTCACTGTAAACTATCACTGCCCCCCACTCACTGTAAACTATCACTGCCCCCCAGTCACTGTAAACTATCACTGCCCCCCCAGTCACTGTAAACTATCACTGCCCCCAACTCACTGTAAACTATCACTGCCCCCCACTCACTGTAAACTATCACTGCCTCCCCAGTCACTGTAAAGTATCACTGCCCCCCAGTCACTGTAAACTATCACTGCCCCCCACTCAGTGTAAACTATCACTGCCCCCCACTCACTGTAAACTATCACTGCCCCCCCAGTCACTGTAAACTATCACTGCCCCCAACTCACTGTAAACTATCACTGCCCCCCACTCACTGTAAACTATCACTGCCCCCCACTCACTGTAAACTATCACTGCCCCCCACTCACTGTAAACTATCACTGCCCCCCACTCACTGTAAACTATCACTGCCCCCCACTCACTGTAAACTATCACTGCCCCCCCAGTCACTGTAAACTATCACTGCCCCCAACTCACTGTAAACTATCACTGCCCCCCACTCACTGTAAACTATCACTGCCCCCCCAGTCACTGTAAACTATCACTGCCCCCCAGTCACTGTAAACTATCACTGCCCCCCACTCACTGTAAACTATCACTGCCCCCCCACTCACTGTAAACTATCACTGCCCCCATTCACTGTAAACTATCACTGCCCCCACTCACTGTAAACTATCACTGCCCCCCACTCACTGTAAACTATCACTGCCCCCCAGTCACTGCAAACTATCACTGCCCCCCACTCACTGTAAACTATCACTGCCCCCATTCACTGTAAACTATCACTGCCCCCCCACTCACTGTAAACTATCACTGCCCCCCACTCACTGTAAACTATCACTGCCCCCCAGTCACTGTAAACTATCACTGCCCCCACTCACTGTAAACTATCACTGCCCCCCAGTCACTGTAAACTATCACCGCCCCCAGTCACTGTAAACTATCACTGCCCCCCCACTCACTGTAAACTATCACTGCCCCCCACTCACTGTAAACTATCACTGCCCCCACTCACTGTAAACTATCACTGCCCCCCACTCACTGTAAACTATCACTGCCCCCCAGTCACTGTAAACTATCACTGCCCCCACTCACTGTAAACTATCACTGCCCCCCCCACTCACAGTAAACTATCACTGCCCCCACTCACTGTAAACTATCACTGCCCCCCACTCACTGTAAACTATCACTGCCCCCAGTCACTGTAAACTATCACTGCCCCCCACTCACTGTAAACTATCACTGCCCCCCAGTCACTGTAAACTATCACTGCCCCCCCCACTCACTGTAAACTATCACTGCCCCCCCCACTCACTGTAAACTATCACTGCCCCCCAGTCACTGTAAACTATCACTGCCCCCCCACTCACTGTAAACTATCACTGCCCCCCAGTCACTGTAAACTATCACTGCCCCCCCACTCACTGTAAACTATCACTGCCCCCCAGTCAACACTGTAAACTATCACTGCCCCCACTCACTGTAAACTATCACTGCCCCCCACTCACTGTAAACTATCACTGCCCCCCAGTCACTGTAAACTATCACTGCCCCCCACTCACTGTAAACTATCACTGCCCCCAGTCACTGTAAACTATCACTGCCCCCCACTCACTGTAAACTATCACTGCCCCCCACTCACTGTAAACTATCACTGCCCCCACTCACTGTAAACTATCACTGCCCCCCACTCACTGTAAACTATCACTGCCCCAGTCACTGTAAACTATCACTGCCCCCCACTCACTGTAAACTATCACTGCCCCCCACTCACTGTAAACTATCACTGCCCCCCCACTCACTGTAAACTATCACTGCCCCCCAGTCACTGTAAACTATCACTGCCCCCCACTCACTGTAAACTATCACTGCCCCCCCACTCACTGTAAACTATCACTGCCCCCCACTCACTGTAAACTATCACTGCCCCCCAGTCACTGTAAACTATCACTGCCCCCCCACTCACTGTAAACTATCACTGCCCCCACTCACTGTAAACTATCACTGCCCCCCACTCACTGTAAACTATCACTGCCCCCACTCACTGTAAACTATCACTGCCCCCCACTCACTGTAAACTATCACTGCCCCCCACTCACTGTAAACTATCACTGCCCCCCACTCACTGTAAACTATCACTGCCCCCCCCACTCACTGTAAACTATCACTGCCCCCCAGTCACTGTAAACTATCACTGCCCCCCCCACTCACTGTAAACTATCACTGCCCCCCACTCACTGTAAACTATCACTGCCCCCCACTCACTGTAAACTATCACTGCCCCCCACTCACTGTAAACTATCACTGCCCCCCACTCACTGTAAACTATCACTGCCCCCCACTCACTGTAAACTATCACTGCCCCCCAGTCACTGTAAACTATCACTGCCCCCCCCACTCACTGTAAACTATCACTGCCCCCCAGTCACTGTAAACTATCACTGCCCCCCCACTCACTGTAAACTATCACTGCCCCCCAGTCACTGTAAACTATCACTGCCCCCCACTCACTGTAAACTATCACTGCCCCCAGTCACTGTAAACTATCACTGCCCCCCACTCACTGTAAACTATCACTGCCCCCCACTCACTGTAAACTATCACTGCCCCCCCAGTCACTGTAAACTATCACTGCCCCCCACTCACTGTAAACTATCACTGCCCCCCACTCACTGTAAACTATCACTGCCCCCCAGTCACTGTAAACTATCACTGCCCCCCCACTCACTGTAAACTATCACTGCCCCCCCACTCACTGTAAACTATCACTGCCCCCCAGTCACTGTAAACTATCACTGCCCCCCACTCACTGTAAACTATCACTGCCCCCCACTCACTGTAAACTATCACTGCCCCCCAGTCACTGTAAACTATCACTGCCCCCCAGTCACTGTAAACTATCACTGCCCCCACTCACTGTAAACTATCACTGCCCCCCACTCACTGTAAACTATCACTGCCCCCCAGTCACTGTAAACTATCACTGTCCCCCACTCACTGTAAACTATCACTGCCCCCCACTCACTGTAAACTATCACTGCCCCCCCAGTCACTGTAAACTATCACTGCCCCCCCAGTCACTGTAAACTATCACTGCCCCCCACTCACTGTAAACTATCACTGCCCCCCACTCACTGTAAACTATCACTGCCCCCCACTCACTGTAAACTATCACTGCCCCCCCAATCACTGTAAACTATCACTGCCCCCCACTCACTGTAAACTATCACTGCCCCCCACTCACTGTAAACTATCACTGCCCCCAGTCACTGTAAACTATCACTGCCCCCCACTCACTGTAAACTATCACTGCCCCCACTCACTGTAAACTATCACTGCCCCCACTCACTGTAAACTATCACTGCCCCCCACTCACTGTAAACTATCACTGCCCCCACTCACTGTAAACTATCACTGCCCCCCACTCACTGTAAACTATCACTGCCCCCTAGTCACTGTAAACTATCACTGCCCCCAACTCACTGTAAACTATCACTGCCCACCAGTCACTGTAAACTATCACTGCCCCCCAGTCACTGTAAACTATCACTGCCCCCCACTCACTGTAAACTATCACTGCCCCCACTCACTGTAAACTATCACTGTCCCCCACTCACTGTAAACTATCACTGCCCCCACTCACTGTAAACTATCACTGCCCCCCCACTCACTGTAAACTATTACTGCCCCCCCACTCACCGTAAACTATCACTGCCCCCCCACTCACTGTAAACTATCACTGCCCCCCACTCACTGTAAACTATCACTGCCCCCCCAGTCACTGTAAACTATCACTGCCCCCCACTCACTGTAAACTATCACTGCCCCCCCAGTCACTGTAAACTATCACTGCCCCCCACTCACTGTAAACTATCACTGCCCCCCCACTCACTGTAAACTATCACTGCCCCCCCACTCACTGTAAACTATCACTGCCCCCCACTCACTGTAAACTATCACTGCCCCCCCAGTCACTGTAAACTATCACTGCCCTCCACTCACTGTAAACTATCACTGCCCCCAGTCACTGTAAACTATCACTGCCCCCCACTCACTGTAAACTATCACTGCCCCCCACTCACTGTAAACTATCACTGCCCCCAGTCACTGTAAACTATCACTGCCCCCCACTCACTGTAAACTATCACTGCCCTCCACTCACTGTAAACTATCACTGCCCCCAGTCACTGTAAACTATCACTGCCCCCCCACTCACTGTAAACTATCACTGCCCCCAGTCACTGTAAACTATCACTGCCCCCCACTCACTGTAAACTATCACTGCCCCCCACTCACTGTAAACTATCACTGCCCCCCACTCACTGTAAACTATCACTGCCCCCCACTCACTGTAAACTATCACTGCCCCCCACTCACTGTAAACTATCACTGCCCCCACTCACTGTAAACTATCACTGCCCCCCCCACTCACTGTAAACTATCACTGCCCCCCACTCACTGTAAACTACCACTGCCCCCCACTCACTGTAAACTATCACTGCCCCCCCACTCACTGTAGACTATCACCGCCCCCCACTCACTGTAAACTATCACTGCCCCCCCACTCACTGTAAACTATCACTGCCCCCACTCACTGTAAACTATCACTGCCCCCCACTCACTGTAAACTATCACTGCCCCCAGTCACTGTAAACTATCACTGCCCCCCACTCACTGTAAACTATCACTGCCCCCCACTCACTGTAAACTATCACTGCCCCCCCAGTCACTGTAAACTATCACTGCCCCCCCACTCACTGTAAACTATCACTGCCCCCCAGTCACTGTAAACTATCACTGCCCCCACTCACTGTAAACTATCACTGCCCCCCCACTCACTGTAAACTATCACTGCCCCCCCAGTCACTGTAAACTATCACTGCCCCCAACTCACTGTAAACTATCACTGCCCCCCCACTCACTGTAAACTATCACTGCCCCCACTCACTGTAAACTATCACTGCCCCCCAGTCACTGTAAACTATCACTGCCCCCCAGTCACTGTAAACTATCACTGCCCCCCCAGTCACTGTAAACTATCACTGCCCCCACTCACTGTAAACTATCACTGCCCCCAGTCACTGTAAACTATCACTGCCCCCACTCACTGTAAACTATCACTGCCCCCAGTCACTGTAAACTATCACTGCCCCCCCACTCACTGTAAACTATCACTGCCCCCCACTCACTGTAAACTATCACTGCCCCCCCACTCACTGTAAACTATCACTGCCCCCAGTCAGTGTAAACTATCACTGCCCCCCACTCACTGTAAACTATCACTGCCCCCCACTCACTGTAAACTATCACTGCCCCCAGTCACTGTAAACTATCACTGCCCCCCACTCACTGTAAACTATCACTGCCCCCCACTCACTGTAAACTATCACTGCCCCCAGTCACTGTAAACTATCACTGCCCCCCACTCACTGTAAACTATCACTGCCCCCCACTCACTGTAAACTATCACTGCCCCCCCACTCACTGTAAACTATCACTGCCCCCCAGTCACTGTAAACTGTCACTGCCCCCACTCACTGTAAACTATCACTGCCCCCCACTCACTGTAAACTATCACTGCCCCCCACTCACTGTAAACTATCACTGCCCCCCACTCACTGTAAACTATCACTGCCCCCCCAGTCAATGTAAACTATCACTGCCCTCCACTCACTGTAAACTATCACTGCCCCCCCAGTCACTGTAAACTATCACTGCCCCCCCACTCACTGTAAACTATCACTGCCCCCCCAGTCACTGTAAACTATCACTGCCCCCACTCACTGTAAACTATCACTGCCCCCCACTCACTGTAAAGTATTACTGCCCCCCACTCACTGTAAACTATCACTGCCCCCCCACTCACTGTAAACTATCACTGCCCCCCAGTCACTGTAAACTATCACTGCCCCCCACTCACTGTAAACTATCACTGCCCCCCCAGTCACTGTAAACTATCACTGCCCCCCACTCACTGTAAACTATCACTGCCCCCCACTCACTGTAAACTATCACTGCCCCCCAGTCACTGTAAACTATCACTGCCCCCCACTCACTGTAAACTATCACTGCCCCCCCAGTCACTGTAAACTATCACTGCCCTCCACTCACTGTAAACTATCACTGCCCCCCAGTCACTGTAAACTATCACTGCCCCCCACTCACTGTAAACTATCACTGCCCCCCACTCACTGTAAACTATCACTGCCCCCAGTCACTGTAAACTATCACTGCCCCCCACTCACTGTAAACTATCACTGCCCTCCACTCACTGTAAACTATCACTGCCCCCAGTCACTGTAAACTATCACTGCCCCCCACTCACTGTAAACTATCACTGCCCCCAGTCACTGTAAACTATCACTGCCCCCCACTCACTGTAAACTATCACTGCCCCCCACTCACTGTAAACTATCACTGCCCCCACTCACTGTAAACTATCACTGCCCCCCACTCACTGTAAACTATCACTGCCCCCCACTCACTGTAAACTATCACTGCCCCCACTCACTGTAAACTATCACTGCCCCCCCACTCACTGTAAACTATCACTGCCCCCCACTCACT
Organism: Carcharhinus amblyrhynchos; assembly: GCF_965287045.1. Taxonomy (NCBI): domain Eukaryota; kingdom Metazoa; phylum Chordata; class Chondrichthyes; order Carcharhiniformes; family Carcharhinidae; genus Carcharhinus; species Carcharhinus amblyrhynchos. The sequence continues at coordinate 22,190,674 of NC_137354.1, forward strand.
GTAAACTATCACTGCCCCCCACTCACTGTAAACTATCACTGCCCCCCCACTCACTGTAAACTATCACTGCCCCCCACTCACTGTAAACTATCACTGCCCCCCACTCACTGTAAACTATCACTGCCCCCCACTCACTGTAAACTATCACTGCCCCCCACTCACTGTAAACTATCACTGCCCCCCAGTCACTGTAAACTATCACTGCCCCCCCACTCACTGTAAACTATCACTGCCCCCCACTCACTGTAAACTATCACTGCCCCCCCAGTCACTGTAAACTATCACTGCCCCCCCACTCACTGTAAACTATCACTGCCCCCCAGTCACTGTAAACTATCACTGCCCCCCACTCACTGTAAACTATCACTGCCCCCCCCACTCACTGTAAACTATCACTGCCCCCCCACTCATTGTAAACTATCACTGCCCCCCCACTCACTGTAAACTATCACTGCCCCCCCACTCACTGTAAACTATCACTGCCCCCCCACTCACTGTAAACTATCACTGCCCCCCCACTCACTGTAAACTATCACTGCCCCCAGTCACTGTAAACTATCACTGCCCCCCACTCACTGTAAACTATCACTGCCCCCCACTCACTGTAAACTATCACTGCCCCCCACTCACTGTAAACTATCACTGCCCCCCAGTCACTGTAAACTATCACTGCCCCCCACTCACTGTAAACTATCACTGCCCCCACTCAGTGTAAACTATCACTGCCCCCCCACTCACTGTAAACTATCACTGCCCCCCCAGTCACTGTAAACTATCACTGCCCCCCACTCACTGTAAACTATCACTGCCCCCCAGTCACTGTAAACTATCACTGCCCCCCCACTCACTGTAAACTATCACTGCCCCCCCACTCACTGTAAACTATCACTGCCCCCCCACTCACTGTAAACTATCACTGCCCCCCCACTCACTGTAAACTATCACTGCCCCCCAGTCACTGTAAACTATCACTGCCCCCCACTCACTGTAAACTATCACTGCCCCCCAGTCACTGTAAACTATCACTGCCCCCCAGTCACTGTAAACTATCACTGCCCCCCACTCACTGTAAACTATCACTGCCCCCACTCACTGTAACTATCACTGCCCCCCACTCACTGTAAACTATCACTGCCCCCCACTCACTGTAAACTATCACTGCCCCCACTCACTGTAAACTATCACTGCCCCCCACTCACTGTAAACTATCACTGCCCCCCCCACTCACTGTAAACTATCACTGCCCCCCAGTCACTGTAAACTATCACTGCCCCCCAGTCACTGTAAACTATCACTGCCCCCCAGTCACTGTAAACTATCACTGCCCCACTCACTGTAAACTATCACTGCCCCCCACTCACTGTAAACTATCACTGCCCCCCCACTCACTGTAAACTATCACTGCCCCCCACTCACTGTAAACTATCACTGCCCCCCACTCACTGTAAACTATCACTGTCCCCCACTCACTGTAAACTATCACTGCCCCCACTCACTGTAAACTATCAGTGCCCCCACTCACTGTAAACTATCACTGCCCCCCCAGTCACTGTAAACTATCACTGCCCCCACTCACTGTAAACTATCAGTGCCCCCCCACTCACTGTAAACTATCACTGCCCCCCACTCACTGTAAACTATCACTGTCCCCCACTCACTGTAACCTATCACTGCCCCCCACTCACTGTAAACTATCACTGCCCCCACTCACTGTAAACTATCACTGCCCCCCCCCACTCACTGTAAACTATCACTGTCCCCCACTCACTGTAAACTATCACTGCCCCCCAGTCACTGTAAACTATCACTGCCCCCACTCACTGTAAACTATCACTGCCCCCACTCACTGTAAACTATCACTGCCCCCCAGTCACTGTAAACTATCACTGCCCCCCAGTCACTGTAAACTATCACTGCCCCCCACTCACTGTAAACTATCACTGCCCCCCACTCACTGTAAACTATCACTGCCCCCCCAGTCACTGTAAACTATCACTGCCCCCCACTCACTGTAAACTATCACTGCCCCCCACTCACTTTAAACTATCACTGCCCCCCCACTCACTGTAAACTATCACTGCCCCCAGTCACTGTAAACTATCACTGCCCCCAGTCACTGTAAACTATCACTGCCCCCCACTCACTGTAAACTATCACTGCCCCCCCTCTCACTGTAAACTATCACTGCCCCCCCCAGTCACTGTAAACTATCACTGCCCCCCCAGTCACTGTAAACTATCACTGCCCCCCACTCACTGTAAACTATTACTGCCCCCCAGTCACTGTAAACTATCACTGCCCCCCCACTCACTGTAAACTATCACTGCCCCCCCAGTCACTGTAAACTATCACTGCCCCCCCAGTCACTGTAAACTATCACTGCCCCCCACTCACTGTAAACTATCACTGCCCCCCACTCACTGTAAACTATTACTGCCCCCCCACTCACTGTAAACTATCACTGCCCCCCACTCACTGTAAACTATCACTGCCCCCCACTCACTGTAAACTATCACTGCCCCCACTCACTGTAAACTATCACTGCCCCCCAGTCACTGTAAACTATCACTGCCCCCCCCACTCACTGTAAACTATCAGTGCCCCCCACTCACTGTAAACTATCACTGCCCCCCACTCACTGTAAACTATCACTGCCCCCCACTCACTGTAAACTATTACTGCCCCCCAGTCACTGTAAACTATCACTGCCCCCCCACTCACTGTAAACTATCACTGCCCCCCCACTCACTGTAAACTATCACTGCCCCCACTCACTGTAAACTATCACTGCCCCCCACTCACTGTAAACTATCACTGCCCCCCACTCACTGTAAACTATCACTGCCCCCAGTCACTGTAAACTATCACTGCCCCCACTCACTGTAAACTATCACTGCCCCCCACTCACTGTAAACTATCACTGCCCCCAGTCACTGTAACTATCACTGCCCCCCACTCACTGTAAACTATCACTGCCCCACTCACTGTAAACTATCACTGCCCCCCCACTCACTGTAAACTATCACTGCCCCCCACTCACTGTAAACTATCACTGCCCCCCCACTCACTGTAAACTATCACTGCCCCCAGTCACTGTAAACTATCACTGCCCCCCCACTCACTGTAAACTATCACTGCCCCCAGTCACTGTAAACTATCACTGCCCCCCCCACTCACTGTAAACTATCACTGCCCCCCCACTCACTGTAAACTATCACTGCCCCCAGTCACTGTAAACTATCACTGCCCCCCCACTCACTGTAAACTATCACTGCCCCCCCACTCACTGTAAACTATCACTGCCCCCAGTCACTGTAAACTATCACTGCCCCCCCACTCACTGTAAACTATCACTGCCCCAGTCACTGTAAACCTATCACTGCCCCCACTCACTGTAAACTATCACTGCCCCCCACTCACTGTAAACTATCACTGCCCCCAGTCACTGTAAACTATCACTGCCCCCCACTCACTGTAAACTATCACTGCCCCCCACTCACTGTAAACTATCACTGCCCCCCACTCACTGTAAACTATCACTGCCCCCCACTCACTGTAAACTATCACTGCCCCCCAGTCACTGTAAACTATCACTGCCCCCCCACTCACTGTAAACTATCACTGCCCCCCACTCATTGTAAAACTATCACTGCCCCCCCACTCACTGTAAACTATCACTGCCCCCCAGTCACTGTAAACTATCACTGCCCCCCCACTCACTGTAAACTATCACTGCCCCCCACTCACTGTAAACTATCACTGCCCCCCCACTCACTGTAAACTATCACTGCCCCCCACTCACTGTAAACTATCACTGCCCCCCACTCACTGTAAACTATCACTGCCCCCCACTCACTGTAAACTATCACTGCCCCCCACTCACTGTAAACTATCACTGCCCCCCACTCACTGTAAACTATCACTGCCCCCCACTCACTGTAAACTATCACTGCACCCCACTCACTGTAAACTATCACTGCCCCCCACTCACTGTAAACTATCACTGCCCCCCCACTCACTGTAAACTATCACTGCCCCCCCCAGTCACTGTAAACTATCACTGCCCCCCCAGTCACTGTAAACTATCACTGCCCCCCACTCACTGTAAACTATTACTGCCCCCCAGTCACTGTAAACTATCACTGCCCCCCCACTCGCTGTAAACTATCACTGCCCCCCCCCATTCACTGTAAACTATCACTGCCCCCCCAGTCACTGTAAACTATCACTGCCCCCCACTCACTGTAAACTATTACTGCCCCCCCACTCACTGTAAACTATCACTGCCCCCCACTCACTGTAAACTATCACTGCCCCCCACTCACTGTAAACTATCACTGCCCCCACTCACTGTAAACTATCACTGCCCCCCAGTCACTGTAAACTATCACTGCCCCCCCACTCACTGTAAACTATCAGTGCCCCCCACTCACTGTAAACTATCACTGCCCCCCACTCACTGTAAACTATCACTGCCCCCCACTCACTGTAAACTATTACTGCCCCCCAGTCACTGTAAACTATCACTGCCCCCCCACTCACTGTAAACTATCACTGCCCCCCCACTCACTGTAAACTATCACTGCCCCCACTCACTGTAAACTATCACTGCCCCCAGTCACTGTAAACTATCACTGCCCCCCACTCACTGTAAACTATCACTGCCCCCACTCACTGTAAACTATCACTGCCCCCCCACTCACTGTAAACTATCACTGCCCCCCACTCACTGTAAACTATCACTGCCCCCCCACTCACTGTAAACTATCACTGCCCCCAGTCACTGTAAACTATCACTGCCCCCCCACTCACTGTAAACTATCACTGCCCCCAGTCACTGTAACTATCACTGCCCCCCCACTCACTGTAAACTATCACTGCCCCCCCACTCACTGTAAACTATCACTGCCCCCAGTCACTGTAAACTATCACTGCCCCCCCACTCACTGTAAACTATCACTGCCCCCAGTCACTGTAAACTATCACTGCCCCCACTCACTGTAAACTATCACTGCCCCCCACTCACTGTAAACTATCACTGCCCCCAGTCACTGTAAACTATCACTCCCCCCCACTCACTGTAAACTATCACTGCCCCCCACTCACTGTAAACTATCACTGCCCCCCACTCACTGTAAACTATCACTGCCCCCCCACTCACTGTAAACTATCACTGCCCCCCACTCACTGTAAACTATCACTGCCCCCAGTCACTGTAAACTATCACTGCCCCCCACTCACTGTAAACTATCACTGCCCCCCACTCACTGTAAACTATCACTGCCCCCCACTCACTGTAAACTATCACTGCCCCCCAGTCACTGTAAACTATCACTGCCCCCCCCACTCACTGTAAACTATCACTGCCCCCCACTCATTGTAAACTATCACTGCCCCCCACTCACTGTAAACTATCACTGCCCCCCAGTCACTGTAAACTATCACTGCCCCCCCACTCACTGTAAACTATCACTGCCCCCCACTCACTGTAAACTATCACTGCCCCCCCACTCACTGTAAACTATCACTGCCCCCCACTCACTGTAAACTATCACTGCCCCCCCACTCACTGTAAACTATCACTGCCCCCCACTCACTGTAAACTATCACTGCCCCCCACTCACTGTAAACTATCACTGCCCCCCACTCACTGTAAACTATCACTGCCCCCCACTCACTGTAAACTATCACTGCCCCCCACTCACTGTAAACTATCACTGCCCCCCCACTCACTGTAAACTATCACTGCCCTCCACTCACTGTAAACTATCACTGCCCCCAGTCACTGTAAACTATCACTGCCCCCCAGTCACTGTAAACTATCACTGCCCCCCCACTCACTGTAAACTATCACTGCCCCCACTCACTGTAAACTATCACTGCCCCCCACTCATTGTAAACTATCACTGCCCCCACTCACTGTAAACTATCACTGCCCCCACTCACTGTAAACTATCACTGCCCCCCCAGTCACTGTAAACTATCACTGCCCCCACTCACTGTAAACTATCACTGCCCCCACTCACTGTAAACTATCACTGCCCCCCACTCACTGTAAACTGTCACTGCCCCCCAGTCACTGTAAACTATCACTGCCCCCAGTCACTGTAAACTATCACTGCCCCCCCACTCACTGTAAACTATCACTGCCCCCCCACTCACTGTAAACTATCACTGCCCCCCCAGTCACTGTAAACTATCACTGCCCCCACTCACTGTAAACTATCACTGCCCCCCCAGTCACTGTAAACTATCACTGCCCCCAGTCACTGTAAACTATCACTGCCCCCACTCACTGTAAACTATCACTGCCCCCCCAGTCACTGTAAACTATCACTGCCCCCACTCACTGTAAACTATCACTGCCCCCCCAGTCACTGTAAACTATCACTGCCCCCCCAGTCACTGTAAACTATCACTGCCCCCCCACTCACTGTAAACTATCACTGCCCCCCCACTCACTGTAAACTATCACTGCCCCCAGTCACTGTAAACTATCACTGCCCCCCACTCATTGTAAACTATCACTGCCCCCCAGTCACTGTAAACTATCACTGCCCCCCACTCACTGTAAACTATCACTGCCCCCCCAGTCACTGTAAACTATCACTGCCCCCCACTCACTGTAAACTATCACTGCCCTCCACTCACTGTAAACTATCACTGCCCCCAGTCACTGTAAACTATCACTGCCCCCCACTCATTGTAAACTATCACTGCCCCCCCAGTCACTGTAAACTATCACTGTCCCCCCAGACACTGTAAATACTCCATCCATAATACCATCAGGCCATCGCCTCCCTGTAAACCAATTTGCACTCTAGGAGAATGGTAGGGTTCTGGAACTCATTACTTCAATAGGCGATCGAGGCAGATACACTTGTAGCATTAAAGAACTATTTGGATTCATGCTTGAGTTGCTGTCAGCCACAAGGTGTGGGTGAAGAATTGGGAAATATGGTTAGTCTGGTTGGCAACTCACTCAGCCATTTCAGAGGGCAGCTGAGAGTCGACCACATTGCTGTGTCTCTGGATTCATATGTAGGCCAGGCCTGAGAAGGATGGCGAATTTCCTTCCCTAAAGAGGCAGCAGTGAACCGGATGGGTTCCATTAGCCACTCGGATGAGATTTTATGACAACTGATGATAATTTCTGTGGTTGCTACTGCTGAGACCCACTTCAGATTTCGGATTTGTGAACTGAATTTAAATTCCATCAGCTGCCCTGGTGGGACTTGAACCTGCATCCCAGGAGGTGGGCACAGTGGCACAGTGGTTAGCACTGCTGCCTCACAGCGCCAGGGACCTGGGTTTGATTCCTGGTTTTGGGTCACTGCCTGCGAGTTCTCCCCGTGTCTGCGTGGGTTTCCTCCGGGTGCTCCGGTTTCCTCCCGCAGTCTGAAAGACGTGCTGGTTCGGGTGCATTGGCCGTGCTAAATTCTCCCTCAGTGTACCCGAACAGGCACCGGAGTGTGGCAACTAGGGGAATTTCACAGTAACTTCATTGCAGTGTTAATGTAAACTTTACCTGTGACACTAATAAATAAACTTAAAAAGATCCTTGACCTCGCTTTTGATCGTCAGTCCTCATTTTTTTCGCATGGCTGAGTTTCAAATTTTATTTCATAACTTCCCGTAAAACACCTTGGGGCATTTTACCATGTTACTGGCACTGTATCAAACAGATATTTTTTTGTCTATATCATTCTGTGTTCCTTGAGAGCAGTCAGAGGGAATGAACTTGCAGCTTTGCCAGATAGAGCAGAGATTTGCAGAATGATTGGATCACTCTACTAAGGGCTGGCCTGAATGCAATGGGCCGAATGGACTCCTTCTGTGTGACTTATGGCTCAAGTTGCAGACAGATACACGATAAATAGAAGCATGCGTAGGTCACCAGGTCCTTCATAGAATCATAGAATCCCTTCATAGAATGCAGAAGAAGGCCATTCAGCCCATCAAGTCTGCACCGACAACAATCCCATCCAGGCCCCTATCCCCATAACCCCACATATTTGCCCTGCTAATCTCCTGGTACTAAGGCTAAACTTAGCCTGGCCAATCCACCTAATCTGCACATTTTTGGAGTGTGGGAGGAAACCAGAGCATCCAGAGGAAACCCATGCAGATACAAGGAGAATGTGCAAACTTCACCCAGTCACCTGAGAATGGAATTACATAGAAATTGGTTACATCATATCACACCTCCCATGCACACAATCTTGTTACCAGGCTGTTTGACCACAGATCAAGACCATGTTATGTTCTTTTAATGATATACAGCCACCAATCAGTCGTTAGGGATTAGGTAAACATGTTGTGGTTTCATGTATTTAGACTAGACACCTAAGAACAGCTGGACTAAGGTATGAAACTTGAAGAGGCCAGCAGCAGAGCTGTGCGTGCTGCGTTCCGCTCGCATGTCAAAAGTGCAACTGAGACAGGATTGCGTGACACACTTCCCTTCTGGTGATGCTGTGCAGCTATCTCTTAAAGGCATACTTACTAGAAGTAGGGGTTATAATCTGAGGATTCGGGGTAGATGATTTGGGATGGAGATGAGGAGACATTTCTTCACCCAAAGAGTGGTGAGCCTGTGGAATTTGGGAAGTAGTTGATGCCAAAACATTGAATGTATTCAAGAGGCAGCTGGATATAGCACTTGGGGCAAATGGGGTCAAAGGTTAAGGGGAGAAAGCAGGATGAGGCTATTGAATGGACGATCAGCCATGATCATAATGAATGGTGGTACAGGCTCGAGGGGCGGAATGGCCTTCTCCTGCTCCTATCTTCTATGTTTGAGCTCAAGTTTAAGGAGGGAGAGTGATGGGAAGCAGGGAGCATTGGAAAATTTGGGATGAAGTTTCCCGTTGCATGGGAATTGTAGTGAGCAAGGGACAAATTATGGAATGGTCTGTTGACCTTGGTGGGATTTTTCCGGTTTTTGGGATGAATGCAGCTGGAAAATTCTGCCCGTTGAGGTAACAAAATTATCGAGAATGCGAGCTGTGGATGGATTGAGAGATACACACTTTTTTTCAATTCATTCATGGCACATGGGTATCACTGGTTGGCCTGCATCTAATGCCCATCCTGAGATGCCCTTGAACTGAATGATTTGTAGGTCCATTTCACCACATTGCTGTGGCCCTGGAGTCACATATAGGCCAGACCAGGTAAGGATGGCAGATTTCCTTCCCTAAAGGACATTAGTGAATAAAGTGAGTTTTTCTGACAATGGTTTCCTAGTCATCAGTAGATTCTTAATTCCAATTTTTTTTTATTGAAGTTAAATTCCACCACCTGCCATGAGTGGGATTCGAACCCGGGTTCCCAGAGTATTAACTGATTAATAGTCTGGTGATAATACCACTAGGCCATCACCTCCCCAACTAATACCCAAAAGTAGACAGACATAGATAGAAACATAGAGCAGTACAGGCCCTTCGGCCCTCTATGTTGTACTGAGCTATGTCCAATCCCAGGATCAAGCTATCCCACTCCCTGTCATTCTGATGCGCCTATCCAATAACCGCTTGAAAGTTCCTAAAGATGAACCATTGTTTCATTTAATTTGACACCCCAAAATTGCTCACAATGACTAAGAACAATGGATGGAAGGGTAATGGGCTGGAGGTCATAGAATCATAGAACCCTGCAGTGCAGAAGGAGGCCCTTCGGCCCATCGAGTCTGCACCGAACACAATCCCACCCAGGCCCTACCCCAATATACTATATCCTCTAATCGCTCTAACCTCCGCATCCCTGGACACTGAGGGGCAATTTCTTAGCACGGCCAAATCAACCTAACCCACACATCTTTGGACTGTGGGAGGAAACCCACACAGACACGAGGAGAATGTGCAAACTCCACACAGACGGTGACCCGAGCCGGGAATCGAACCCAGGACCCTGGATCTGTGAAGCAGCAGTGCTAATCATTGTGCTACCATGAGGTCCCATGGGGTTCAAATATTGGCAGCACATTGGGTACAGGAAACAGAGGAGACCCAGTTTCTTCATGGTATTCTATGGCGGCCATGTTGACTGTTATGGGAAATGAAAGACGGGATCCTATGGAGTGGATGTGAGGTGCACTGGCTCCCACAGGGGGCATATGTTCTCTCTCTGATGGGTCCATCTTTGGAAAGATGGTCAAACTACCAAAGGAGGAGCAGAATATCTTCCTGATTGGCCATTTGTTTTGGGCAGGTGATGGGCCTGGGTGCTACCCACTCAGCTGCTGGGATAGTGCTTCAAGCCCTGACCCCACCATCCTGGCTGTGAGAGCGTTGGCATTGACTGAAGTCCGGTGGCACAGTAGTTAGTGCTGCTGCCTCACAGCAACAGGGATCTGGGTTCAATTCCCGGCTTGGGTCACTGTCTGTGTGGAGTTTGTACATTTACCCCGTGTCTGCGTGGGTTTTATCTGGATACTCCGGTTTCCTCCCACAGTCCAAAGATGTCTGCATTAGGTTGATTGGCCATGCTAAGAAATTGCCCCTTAGTGTCCAGGGATGTGTGGGTTAGAGGGATTAGTGGGTATAATATGTAGGGATATGGGGGTAGGGCCTGGGTGGGATTGTGTTCAGTGCAGATTCGATGGGCTGAATGGCCTCTTTATGCACTGTAGGGTTCTATGATTTCTATGAATCATTCTATGGGCTCCTATGTTGTTCATCCCTCTTCAGATTGGCAATGACTGACCCGGGTCCTGGAGCCTGTTGCAGTGAACATTAACCGCTCGACTGCGCTGTGTACAAGCCAAAGATCAGATGGAGAGGAGGACTTGCGGTTATGTTGAGTTTCGTACTTCAGGACGGCCCCCCCACCTCCCTCCCGCTCCCTCACAGCAACTTTTCACACCAACCCCTTAGAAGCACGTTGAGTTTTTTTTAATTCATTTGTGAGACATGGGCATCGCTGGCTGGACCGCATTTATTGCCCATCCCTTGTTGCCCGAGAGCAGTTGAGAACCAGTTGCCGTGGGTGCACGGTGGTTAGCACTGCTGCCTTGCGACACCAGGCACCCGGGTTCAATTCCAGCCTCGGGCGACTGTCTGGAGTTTGCACGTTCTCCCCGTCTCTGCACGGGTATCCTCCGGGTGCTCCGGTTTCCTCCCACAGTTCAAAGACGTGTCAGTTAGGTTGATTGGCCGTGCTAAATTGCCCCTTAGTGTTAGAGGGGGTTAGTGGGGTAAATACGTGGGTTATGGGGATAGGGCCCTGGGTGGGGTTGAACATAGAACACTACAGCACAAACAGGCCCTTCGGCCCACAAGTTGCGCCGATGATATCCCTCCCGACTAGGCTTACCTATAACCCTCAATCCCATTGAATCCCACGCACTCACCCAGAAGTCTCTTAAAAGACCCCAACGAGTTTGCCTCCACCACCACCACCACCGACGGCAGCCGATTCCACTCACTCACCCCCCTCTGGGTGAAAGACTTGCCCCTGACATCTCCTCTGTACCTGCTCCCCAGCACCTTAAACCTGTGTCCTCCCGTAGCCACCACAGGTTTAAGGTGCTGCGGTCGGTGCAGACCCGATGGGCTGAATGGCCTCCTTCTGCACCGTAGGGGTCCTACTCTGCCGTGGCACTGGCGTCCACGTGGAGACCAGACCGGGTAAGGACTGTAGATTGTGTGGGGGGGAGGGGGGAGGGGGGGGGGGTGCCCTCGGGCGAGGGCGCGATCTCAGAGCCCACTCGTGCCACCCACTCCCGCTGCTGCAAGGAGCCTCGCCGAACCCAAGTCTAATGGAGAAAAGCCCCGTCGGTGTGACCGTCCGTGAGATTACCCTGACGGGGCAGGCATTTCCCGCGACTGCTCCGGGGTAGCGTTCGAGGCTTTGGCCTGGGATTGAACCCGGGATGAAGCAGTTCCCAACTGAACCGCGGCTCGTTCTCCGCAAGTACCTGGTGCCCCACCCCACCCTTGCCAACTCATCGCCTGCTCTCCTCGGGTACATAGCAACGGTGACAGTTAACGCTGAGCTGCACTGACTAACGCGACTAAATCATTAGAGTTAAATATATGCCTCTTTCGAAAACCCTCATCATTTTTTGGGCCCATTGACTATTCTTCTTCATAAGATATTAAGTATTCAAACCTCATTTACATCCTTATTTTTCAATTTGCTGCCGCAGTGGTTTAATTTATTTCATATAATTTCTTTTTTCTAAAGGGAAGCATTAATCATTGTCCTTTACGTGTTGGTGCCTGTGGGAGAGAGAGAGAGCGAGAGAGAGAGAGAAAGAGAGAGAGGCAGAGAGAGAGAGAGAGAGAGAGTGAGAAATCAATAAAGTTCCCTTCTCGACCAAGCACAATAAAGCATATACCTCCAGGATTTACTGCCCCGAACCCAACAGGTCCTTTCGTCGTCGCAAAACTTTACAGCAAAGAAATATCCGTGAATGCAGTGAGATGCTAACCCTCTTGCGTTCCGTCAATCTAGGCCTCTGGGCCTTAGGATGCGGCCTACTAGCTCTCCACCCCCCTCCTCCCCCACTTCCCTCTCTCCAGGGTTTCAGATCATAAACCACGCTGAATACGGGAAGGGTGTGTGTGTGTGGCGCGCGGGGTCAGTTGTAAAACAAGAGAGAAATTGAACCCCAACTATCTTTGTTCAGTGTGAGAGGAACAAGTTTATGGCAGGCTTGGCTTCAGTGAGTTCTGCGGCGGCCAAAACTCGTCCCCTACGTTTAACTCCAGGAATATCACCATCCCTCGCCTCAACGGGTGCGAAGGTCAGAGTGGCGAGCTTTATAGCCGTCTGCTTACTCAGCACTGCGGCCATTAGTGGAAGGACAAAGAGCAACACAGCACAGGAAACAGGCCCTTTGGCCCCACAAGACCACGCCGCCCATTCTAACACCCAGTGAGTGCCTTAGTCAAGTCTTTCATCGCTCGTCGACACTTGTCTACCTCTAGTGGAACTCCACAATAAAGGGGGTGGAAATTTAGAGAATTATATTTGCGCCAGATTGAGGGAGATCCAATTCAGGGACAACTTATTGACGCCAATCAGCCTAAAAAGCACATTTTTGGGAGTCGCATGACGAGGATAAAGAGGGAACCCAGCCGTATAATTCAAGCTTTTCAACCCCCCCGTTATGTTTGCAGTTGGATACTTGTGGCACCTTGGGGTCAACAGGGGTTTAATTAAGTGGGGACACGTGGCCAATGCACATTCACTCAAATCGACAAGGCTCGGCCAAGAGGCATCTTGGCCTTTCGGCTCAGATGAGAATGAGATCAAGCCTTGGAGGAGGAGTAACGACTGCTCCAATCCGCTTGGATCATGTAGATCAAACCCAAGACATGATGTGGCGTTGCCAGCATTGGGCTGGGGTGGGCACAGTAAGTAACCTCACAACGCCAGGTTAAAGTCCAACAGGTTTATTTGGTAGCACGAGCTTTTGGAGCGTTGCCCCTTTGAGCGTTTACTCACCTGATGAAGGGGCAACGCTCCAAAAGCTCATGCTACCAAATAAGCCCAAGGCAAGGAGAGACTTGCCTGTCTTGTCAGCCGAGATCTGGAATGTCTCACTTTGTTGAGACTTTGAGTTAGATTTTGATTGGATTAAATTGGATATAATCAAAAAAAGTCTCTACATTCCACGGGAGGTCCAACACACGAGACATTAAACTCTCTCAAGCTGATCTTGAATGTTCTGCCAATGACCAACATCTATCGATCAAGCAACACCCATAACGGTTTTTGATTTAATTTGATGCATTATTGTTACATCGGCATACAATGAAAAGTAGGATGGGATTTTCCAGACCCGTTTGCCCCAAATACGGAAATTCCCGCCCGAGGTTAATGGACCTTTCCAGGGCCGCCCCCTGCCCCCTGATTCCCGCGGTGGGCATGAGGGGAAATCTCTTCCCACGGTGTTTTTGCACATTATATAGACAAAGCATACTGTTCATAGAGTACATAAGGGAGAAAGGACAGCGGAGGATACAGGATGTAGTATTACAGTCATAGCTAGGTTGGAGAGAAAGATCAACTTAATATAACGTAAGTCTGTTCAAAAGTCTGATGGCAGCAGGGAAGAAGCTGTTCTTGAGTCGGTTGTTGTGTATCTTTTGTATCTTTTTCCTGATGGAAGAAGTTGGAAGAATGTTTGTCCGGGGTGTGTGGGATCCTTAATTATGCTGGCTGATTTCCCCAAGGCAGCGAGAAGTGTAGACAGAGGCAATGGATGGGAGGCTGGTTTGCGTGATGGATTGAGCTACATTCACAACCCTTTGTTATTCCTTGTGGTCTTGGGCAGAGCAGGAGCCCATACCAAGCTGTGATACAACCAGAAAGAATGTTTTCTGTGGTGCATCCGTACAAATTGGCGAGAGTTGTAGCTGTCATGCCAAATTTCCTTCATCTTCTGTGAAAGTGGAGGCGTTTGTGGGCATTCTTGACCATAGGGTGGACATGGGGGGTCCAGGACAGGTTGTTGATGATCTGGACACCTAGAAAATTTAAGCTCTCGACCATTTCCACTTCATCCACATTGATGTAGACAGGGGCATGTTCTCCACTATACTTCCTGAAGTTGATAATTATCTCCTTTGTTTCGCTGACATTGAGGAAGAGATTATTGTCTCCAAGTCACCAGATTCTCTATTTCTTTCCTGTACACTTTGTCATCATTGTTTGAGATCCGAGCCACTACGGTGGTGTCATCAACAAACTTGAAAATGGACTTGGAGGGGAATTTGGTCAGAAGTGCATAAGCAGGGGGCTGAGGGTCTAGCTTCGTGGGGCATCAGTCATCGAGTCACTATTGTCAGTTGGAGCTTGCTGTGTGCAATGACACTGATGTCAATGTGCAATGTCAATGCTGATGACACGAAGGTCGGTGGTGTTGTGGATGGTCTGGAAGGATGGCAAAAGTTGCAGCAGGACATAGATAGGATGCAGGACTGGGCGGAGAAGTGGCAGATGGACTTCAACGCGGATAAATGTGTAGTCGTCCATTTTGGCAGAACCAACGGGATGAACGAGTACACTATCAAGGGCAGAAGTCTGAGTAGTGTTGAGGAGCAGAAGGATCTTGGGGTCCGGGTCCACAGGACTCTTAAATCGGCCTCGCAGGTGGAGGAGGTGGTCAAGAAGGCGTATGGTGTACTGGCCTTCATTAATCGAGGGATTGAGTTTAGGAGTCGGGAGGTAATGCTGCAACTTTATAAGACCCTTGTCAGGCCTCATTTGGAGTATTGTGCGCAGTTCTGGTCGCCTCACTATAGGAAAGATGTAGAAGCTATTGAGAGGGTACAGAGGAGATTTACAAGGATGTTGCCTGGACTGGGAGGCATGCCTTATGAAGTTAGGTTGAGGGAGCTGGGAATCTTTTCCCTGGAGAGACGAAGGTTGAGAGGCGACCTGATAGAAGTTTACAAAATGTTGAGAGGAATAGATAGGGTGGATTCTCAGAGGCTATTTCCCCAGGTTGAAATGGTTGCTACGAGAGGACACAGATTTAAGGTGCAGGGAGGGAAGTTCAGAAGTGATGTTAGGGGTAAGTTTTTCACTCAGAGGGTGGTGAGTGAATGGAATCGGCTGCCATCAGTGGTGGTGGAGGCGAACTCGCTGGGGTCTTTTAAAAGACTTCTGGATGAGTATATGGGGTTTAATGAGATTGAGGGTTATAGATAGGTCTGTAGGTTGGTAGGTGTTGATGTGATCGGCGCAACTCGTGGGCCGAAGGGCCTGTTTGTGCTGTAGTGTTCTATGTTCTAAATTGACCGTCATATCTCCCATATTGCAACACACTTTGGAAATCTTCCATTGGCTAAGATGTTCTTCAGGGAGTTTGGAATGTTGTATCTCCCTCTTGAGGAGGAGAGGGTAGTGGGTTCCTGGGAAAGAATTCTGGAGCATGAATAGCCTGCAGGGGCAGAACTGGTCAAAGTGTGATCAAAGGAGGAAGAATGGGTCAGGGGTCAGGGGTGGAGGAAGGAAGGATTGGCAGATGGGAGGCAGGGACAAGGCCAGGAGGAGATAGAAACACCAGAGATGTAAACCTGAGGCAATGAGGGAATGGAAGGCAAGGTCACTCAGGAAGAAAAGGGATAGGATCCTATAATCCCTGTAGTGCAGAAGGAGGCCAACAACAACCCTGTCCAGGCCGTATCCCTGTAACCCCACATATTTATCCTGCTAATCCCCCAACACGAATGGACAACTTAGCATGGCCAATCCACCTAACCAGCATGTCTTTCGGACTGTGGGAGGAAATCACAGCACCCGGAGGAAACCCACGCAGACACGGAGAGAGCGTGCAGACTTCACACAGACAGTGACCCAAACTGGGAATTGAACCCGGGTCCCTGGCGTGTGAAACAGCAGTGCTAACCCACTGTGCCACCCTAAAGGGTGGTGAGGGGTGAGGGGGTTGCAGTCTGTCATTGGAACAATGGAAGGTGACAAAGGCAAGGACAAGCGTTTTGGTAAAAAAGTTTGCCAAGGCATGACGGCAAGGCGACAGCTCAGTGACTATCACTGTTTGCTGTGCAGATACATGGATTTGGGCCGGTGTCTGTGGGAGTTTGCACATTCTCCCCGTGCTTGCGTGGGTTTTCTCCGGGTGCTCCGGTTTCCTCCCACACCCCAAAGATGTGCTATTAGGCTGATTGGCAGGAATAAATTGTCCCTAAATCAGATTCCCTCAATCTGGATGGCCATAAAACATTAGACAGGGGTCGTGGGTGGAGAGGGGGACTGGTGGTGTTGAGATGGCGGTGCGGGCTCGTTGGGCCGAAGGGCCTGTTTCCCGGGCTGTTTTTGTTCTTTGTTCTTTGGAATCAACTGGCGATCTCATGGAGATGGGGCAAGTAAACAGGCTTTGTGATGGAGCTAGAGGTTCAGCCATAGAATGCAGAGAGTTTGAGAGATTTAAGGTCAAAAGTGCCCCTTGATGGGGTGTGGGCACCGTTGGCAAGGCCAACATTTATTGCCCGTCCCTAATTGCCCTTAAACTGAGTGTCTTGCTGGGCCATTCCAAGGGCAGTTAAGAGTCAACCGCATTGCTATGGATCTGGAGTCACGTGTAGGCCAGACAGGGTAAGGGTGACAGATTTCCTTCCCGAAAGGGGCATTTAGGTTTTTATGAAAATTGATGATAGTTGTCTTGGTCACCGTTACTGAGGTTTTATTATTCCAGGTTTAGTCATTGAATATGAATTTTATCAGCTGCTGGGGTGGGATTTGAACCCCATGTCACAAGAGCGTTAGCTCGGGGATCTTGACTACCAGTCCATTGGTACTGTCTGCAGCAGCCTGGCAAATCCTGCCAATTGTCAACGCGATGTGGAGTTGTTAGTATCCTACATTCTCCCACTATTGATAGCAGTGCCAATATTAACATTTATTGTGATACCGACAGTGTTATTGGTAAGACGATGGCCGCTCGCACTCTGTCGCCACGGCAAGCGAAGATGGCACTCAGCCAAATCAATCTTCACTGCAGCGGGACTGGAAAATCCCGTCAGCGCGAACAGCTGGAAAATGCGGGCTGGTGAAATTCTCACTGAGTGCTTCATCCGCCAGCACTGAGCTGGCACAGTGGTCAGCACTGCTGCCCCACAGCACCAGGGACCCGGGTTCGATTCTCGGCTTGGGTCTGCACATCCTCCCCGTGTCTGCGTGGGTTTCCTCCGGGTGGCGCGATTGCCTCCCACAGTCAGAAAGACGTTCTGGTTAGGTGCTAAATTCTCCCTCAGTGTTACCCGAACAGGAGTGTGGCGACTAGGGGATTTTTCACAGTAACTTCATTGCAGTGTTAATGTGAGGCTGATGGTGACACTAATAAATAAACTTCAGCTTTCCTCGTTAAGCTCAATATTTACCAATCTGAAATAGAGTAAGATGTTGGATTTTTTTGCATAGATACAACGTGCCTCTGCTCCGACTGGGAAAGGCTAACTTGATGTGGAGATGCCGGCATTGGACTGGGGTAAACACAGTAAGAAGTCTCGCAACAACAGATTAAAGTCCAACCAGTTTACTCAAAGAACAAAGAACACACCACGGGAAACAGGCCCTTCGGCCCAACGAGTCCCTGCTGCCATCTTAACATTGAGTTCCCTCTTCCACCCATGACCCTTGTCTACGCTTATGGCACTCCACATTGGAAACCAGATTGAGGGGAGACTAACTTAGGGACAATTTGTTACACCAATCCAGCCTAAGAGCACATCTTTGGGGTGTGAGAGGAAACCGGAGAAAACCCACGCAAGCACGGGGAGAATGCGCAAACTCCCACAGACACCGGCCCAAATCCACGTGTCTGCAAAGCAAACAGTGATAGTCACTGAGCTGTCGTGTTGCCCAGCATCTGGTCCAGTTTAAACGTACACTAATGACGTGAAGCACTAGGCAACTCTCGAAACATCCAAGAGCAGCCCTCGCACGACCCATCGCGTGTATGCCCCTCGTTAGACAACAAGGCGGACCGATACTCGATAGAAAACCCACTAGCTTTCGGGGGTTTGTCCCTTTATCAGGTGAGGGGAGAGTCCTGGCCTCAGACAGAGCGTATAACAGCGCACACAGTTTACAGATCACTGACTAGAATGCGAGTCTTTACAGCTAACCTGCTATTGAAGTCTTAAAGATGCAGACAATGTGAGCGGAGAGAGCATTAGGTTAAAAAGGTGCGTATTGTCTCCAGACTAACTTGGGCAGTGTGCGAATCTCGCTGTTGGTGAAATAACCCCATCGATGCATTGTGGTAACAATGTTCTCTGTGGCGAGTAGACAGGAACACAACCCCTAGTGGAACCAACAGTTAATTACACTCAGCAGTCCACAAGTCAGGTTTCTGTATCAGTACAGTCAGAGAACACTGCTTTCGATATCCAACCAGAAGGATTATATTGGACGGGAGCTGATGCATTGCCACGGCACATGGTTAACTGACCCCCTGATATCACCTCCCACAGGGCAGAAAGCTCGTGTACACAACTATGAGGGTTGAACATAAGAACATAAGAAATAGGAGCAGGAGTCGGCCATCTAGCCCTTCGAGCCTGCCCCGCCATTCAATAAGATCATGGCTGATCTGAAGTGGATCAGTTCTACTTTCCCGCTTTCTCCCCATAACCCTTAATTCCCCTTTCCTACCAAAAACCTATCTACCCGTGTCTTAAATATATTCAGCGAGGCAGCCTCCACCACTTCAACGGGCAGAGAATTCCAGAGATTCACCACCCTTTGAGTGAAGAAGTTCCTCCTCAACTCCGATCTAAACCACCCCCCCCCCTTTATCTTGAGGTTGTGCCCCCTAGTCCTACTATCCTTTCTAAGCGGGAAGAACCTCTCTTGTAGACAGGGTAGAGAGAAAGAAACCTTTCCCTTGAGTAGGCGGATCGACAGGTGGGATTTTCCAGCTGTGCTCGCCCCCCCCCACCAGATCCGGAAAATCCTGTCCGAGGTCTTTGCACGATCCATGTCCCACCTACGATTCCCGTGATGGGCAGGACTGGATAACTCTGCCCGTGGAGTCATGGAGATGTAGGCCGGAATTTTACAGCCCCGCCTGCCACAGGAATCGGATCAGGCAAGGAGCGGACCGTGGACAGGTTGATCCGGGTGGAATTTTGGGTTTCGAGATGAAATCTCACCCATTCAACACAGGAAACAGGCCCTTCTGCCCTTCTTGACCAGACTTCCTAAACTGCACCAGTCCCATTTGCCTGTGTTTGGCCCATATCTCTCTAAACCTTTCCCATTCATGTCCAAATATCTTTTAAATGTTGTAATTGTTCCTGCCTCTACCGCCTCCTCTGGCAGCTCATTCCATACACACACCACTCTCTGTGTGGAAAAGTTGCCTCTCAGGTCTCTCTTAAATCTTTCCCCTCTCACCTTAAACCTCTTTTGGACTCTTCTACCCTGGGGAAATGACCTTGGCTATTCACCTTATCTCTGCCCCCCATGATTTTATAAACCTCTATAAGGTCACCTCTCATCCTCCTACACTCCAGGGAAAAAAGTCCCAACGTATCCAGTCTCTCCTTGTTATTAAAATCTACGAGTCCGGGAATAGGGAGGGCAGTAGCCTATTTCCTACCGACTCCAGAGAACCATAGAATCCCCGCAGTGCAGAAGGAGACTATTCAGCCTATCTGGTCGGTATTGAATCTCCGAAAGATCGTCCTAACCAAGCCCACTCCCCAACCCTATCACTGTGTGGCGCATTTAGCATGGCCAATCCACCTAACCTGCACATCTTTGGACACTAAGGGGCAATTTAGCTTGGCCAATCCACCTAACCTACACATCTTTGGACACTAAGAGGCAATTTAGCATAGCCAATCCATCTAACCTGCACATCTTTGGACACTAAGGGGCAATTAGCATGGCCAATCCACCTAACCTGCACATCTTTGGACACTAAGGGGCAATTTAGCTTGGCCAATCCACCTAACCTACACATCTTTGGACACTAAGGGGCAATTTAGCATAGCCAATCCATCTAACCTGCACATCTTTGGACACTAAGGGACAATTTAGCATAGCCAATCCATCTAACCTACACATCTTTGGACACTAAGGGACAATTTAGCATGGCCAATCCACCTAACCTACACATCTTTGGACACTAAGGGGCAATTTAGCATAGCCAATCCATCTAACCTACACATCTTTGGACACTAAGGGACAATTTAGCATGGCCAATCCATCTAACCTGCACATCTTTGGACACTAAGGGACAATTTAGCTTGGCCAATCCACCTAACCTGCACATCTTTGGACACTAAGGGGCAATTTAGCATGGCCAATCCACCTAACCTGCACATCTTTGGACTGTAGGAGGAAACTGGAGCACCCAAAGGAAACCCATGCGGAGAACGCGCAAACTCCATGCAGGCTGTGACCTGAGGCCAGAATCCAACCCGGTCCCTGTCACTGTGAGGCATCAGTGGTGACCACCGTGTCACCCCATTGGCAATGAGTATTGATCCATTGGAGAATCAGAGGGGTCAATATACTTGGAAGTTTGGAGGAACAGGACAGAAACTTCTGAGGAATTGTCTCCGTGAAGAGTTGAGAATTATCATTGTCACAGAGGTAGTGGAGAGTTAATAGATATTTTTCACACAGATAGTTATCAGAACATAAGATGCTTTACTGGGAATGTTCATTGAAGGCCTAAGGAAGGCAATGGCCTAGTGGTATTATCGCTAGATTATTAATGACATTAGTCAGCTAATGATCTGGGGACCTGGGTTCGAATCCCACCACGGCAGATAGTGGAATATGAATAGTGGAATAAAAATATCTGGAATTAAGAATTTGCTGGTGACCATGAAACCATTGTTGGAAAAACCCTTCCGGTTCCGTAATGCCCTTTAGGGAAGGAAATCTGCTGTTCTTATCTGGTCTGGCCTACATGTGAATCCTGACTCATAGCAACATGGAAATGCTGGCCAGACTGTGATTCCCAAGTCCCACAACGAATCAAACAAAGTGGAGACCATAGAATCATAGAACCCCTACAGTGCAGAAGGAGGCTATTTGGCCCATCGGGTCTGTACCGACTCTCTGTCAGAGAATATTACCCAGGCCCTCTCCGCTGCCCTATCCCTGTAATCCCACATGGCTAATTCAACTAACCTACCTATCTTGGGACCATAAAGGACAATTTAGAATGGCCAGTCCATCCAATCTGCACACCTTCAGACTGTGGTAGGAAACCAGAACACCCGGAGGAAACCCATGCAGACACGGGGAGAATGTGCAGACTCCACACAGACAGTGACCCAAGCTGGGAATCGAACCCGGGTCCCTGGCGCTGTGAGACAACATTGCTACCCACTATCATTCAGAGGCGAAATTGGATAGATATTATCCAGGGGGTGATACAGTGGCACAGTGATTAGCACTGCTGCCTCATAGCGCCAGGGACCCGGGTTCGATTCTGGCCTCAGGTCACTGTCTGTGTGGAGTTTGCACATTCTCCCCATGTCTGCGTGGGCTTCCTCCAGGTGTTCTGGTTTCCTCCCACACCCCGATAATGTGCGGGCTATGTGGAGTGGCCGTGCTAGATTGTCCTTTGGGGTAAATATGTGGGGTTAGGTTGTCGGTGCAGACGCAGTGGGCCAAATGGCCTCTTACTGCACTGTAGGGATTCTATGAAATAGGCTGTAGGTAGAAGAATGAGGGGAGATTTGATAGAGGTGTATAAGATTTTGATGGGTATAGATAGAGTGAATGCAAGCAGGCTTTTTCCATTGAGGCTAGGGGAGAAAAAAACCAGAGGGCATGGGTTAAGGGTGAAGGGGGAAAAGTTTAAAGGGAATATTGGGGGGGGTTCTTCACACAGAGAGTGGTGGGAGTGTGGAATGAGCTGCCGGATAAATGCGGGGTCCCTTTTAACATTTAAGAAAAGCTTGGACGGGTTCATGGATGAGAGGGGTGTGGAGGGATACGGTCCAGGCGCTGGTCAGTGGGTCTAGACAAAAAAATGGTTCAGCACAGAAGGGGCAAAAGGCCTGTTTCTGAGCTGTAAATTTTCTTTATGGTTCTACAGATCTTTAGCTGAAGGGCTAGCATTGCCACAGCAATGATGGGCTGATTGGCCTTCCTCGGTGCTGTAATATCTGGCAGTCGGCACTGACACGGGGGTGGCGGGCGAACGGAGATTGGGGGCAGGGAGGCAAGAGAGGTGATCGCGGGCTATGTCAACAGTGGCACCCTAGACTGCGTTAACTGTCTTGTAATTCACTCGTAGCAATCCATTATTGCATATTAGCCGCAAAATCAAAATGTTAGCTCTGAATGTGGTGAAATTAATAGCAGTGTAGAACCCTGCGGAGTGACAGTGTCTGATGAAGAGCCTGAAACTCACTAATGCAGAAAGCTTTATTCTCACCCTCCTCCTTGCCACATCGAGTCATTTGTGTGTAACAGGTAAATTTAAATCAATTCTTAATTCAAATTAAATCTGAATTTTAAAAGCTCCGTATTAATAGGGTTTTAGTCAGCATCTTTTAACTTGTTCCCTTAATTACATTACTTGTCCAATGTCATTACAGATATCCGAGGAAAGCCATTTAATTATGCCCGCATAAACAGGCATCTCTAGGTTATGCCAAAAACTCTCACTTGTCGGTTAATACTTAAGAGCAGTCAATGATAATGAGCTGATTTCCTCCACTTATAATTAACTACAAGAAGAATGAAACTGCAAAAGGACAGAGCTTGATGTAGCAGTCTTGGTGATGCAAATTAAATGGTTTAAGGAGAGATCCCTGCTGGGACTGACACTAAAGAGAGATACCGCGCAAATTCTCGGCGTGTCACTCTGGGGCTCTCTGTACAAACGATACAAGCAGCCTCACTAAGTGCTCACATCATAGCGCACTCTTAAAGGGGCCCTCATCAAAGGGCTAGCTGGTGCCACCTTATTGGTCGGCACTGCTGCCTCACAGCGCCAGGGTTCGATCCCTGGCTTGGGTCACTCTCCGCGTGTTTCCTCCGGGTGCTCCGGTTTCCTCCCACAGTCTGAAAGACGGGCTGGTGAGCGTGCATTGGCCGTGCTAAATTCAGTAAGAAGCCTGACAACACCAGGTTTGAGTCCAACCGATTTATTTGATGGCAAACTCACAAATAAACTCACTGTCAAATAAACCGGTTGGACTTAAAACTGGTGTTGTCAGACTTTTTACTGTGTTTACCCCAGTCCAACGCCGGCATCTCCACTTCATGCTAAATTCTCCATAGATCCATCGAAAATTTACAGCTCAGAAACAGGCCAATCTTGTCTGTGCCGAACCATTTTTCTGCCTAGTCCCACTGACCTGCACCTGGACCATATCCCTCCACACTCCTCTCATCCATGAACCCGTCCAAGTTTTTCTTAAATGTTAAAAGTGACCCCGCATTTATCCGGCAGCTCATTCCACACTCCCACCACTCTCTGCGTGAAGAAGCCCCCCCTAATATTCCCTTTAAACTTCTCTCCTTTCACCCTTAACCCATGCCCTCTGGTTTTTTTCTCCCCTAGCCTCAGTGGAAAAAGCCTGCTTGCATTCACTCTATCTACACCCATCAAAATCTTATACACCTCTATCAAATCTCCCCTCATTCTTCTACGCTCCAGGGAATAAAGTCCTAACCTATTCAATCTCTCTCTGTAACTCAGCT